>NW_008632931.1:20589-27878 GCF_000691845.1 Merops nubicus | reverse complement strand
AATGATTCTATGATTCTATGATCTTAACAATTTCTTGGAAAAGATAAGGGTTTTTTTTCTATCACAACTCAAGGAAATTATGTTGTAAAACTTTCTGATGATGGAATTCAGCACTCTGGATTTCTTCACTCATTTCCTCTGCAGACATGGCACAAGATTACCTGTGAAGGTTGTCCCTTCAAAAGTAACAATGGAAAAATTGTGCTTTCTGATTCAGATACAGTTTGTCCCTGACTGCAGTGACATAGATCAGCCTTTTTCATTGATTGTTTGTTAGACTCACTGCACTGGCCAAGCTAGCATCAATTAGAGACATTGAACTTGATTTGTTTTTTCTTTCCTATTATTATTTATGCATTTCAGTGAGCTCATTTAGACAAGACTGTAGAAGTATTAGCATACTCCAGTATCAAGAGAACGATAATGTCTATAGTTCAGGCTTCAGAATGCTTTATTACTAGCTGGGGAAGGAAGGATCATTAGCTAATTTTTAAGCTTTAGCTTCAAAATGAATTTTGGTCTGGTTGAAATTTATCTCCTTCCACCTCCTACTATATATATGGAAATCTTTCTAATGGTGTATGAGCATGTGGGATCACATAATGATGCTGATACTTGGAACTGATACTGAAAATGGGGGAAAAAAAATGTCAAGAAAGGATGTTGCCAAATGAATGGAAGCTTTTAAACTTCTCTACATTATTTACAGCTTTTTCTTTTCTAAGCATGAAATTTGCCTATGCGCATAGGCCTTCCACAAATCTGTCCAGCTCTCAAATAGTGAAAATAGAGCTTATGAGGCATTTTGATGTAAGGTACTAGCGGTGGGGCAGTGGAAAGAGCAAATAAGTTTAAACCTAAACAGCCTCAGGTATCCTATAAAGAAAAGGATGTATTTAGAATGTGAGTGCTCTTTTTTGCCACTGTCCTGTATCTGACCTGTTCAAAGTAATTCATGCTGTCTTTTAAGTTATTACCAGCCTCCGCAAGCAGTTTAGAGAGACCAAATAATCCAATGGCATAAATCTGGATAGCGCTGTTGAAGTGCAATTCACTGTCTGGCTACAGTGTTTGAAATGTTTTATATTAGCAACTAAGAAAGTCACATTCTGCTTTTATCCAGAGCACCTAATGGAAGTGCAAATAGCAGCATTAATGGTCAATAAATTAATCATGCTTATTAATGAATTAAGAATGAATGAAGAATTAATTCCATTTTTTAATGAAGATCATCTTAAATGTTTCATTCCTTCTTTCATTTTGATTCACAATTCCCTACTGTGATCAAGAGTTCCTTTCCAGGATTCTGAATGACTAGACAGCCCCATACTTTGAGCACAGCCTTCAAGATTTAGATAAGATCTTAAGCTAAGAAAATGTTAGTTCTTCTTTTTAAGCATATTTCACATTGCAAGGCTCGTAAAAGAGATTTGTACTGTACAGTTTAATGATATCTGGTGGGAATACTTCACAGTTGACAAGTTTTCCCTCAGGTAGTTCATCTATGTTTAGTCTATTTTATTTTTTTTTCTGCCATGTTGCTTATTTCATTGCATGTAGCGTGTCAGTCTATTCTATCAGAAGAGTAAATATAAACCACCCATGAATCACCTAAAAGGTCGACTTACGTAATAATTAAGACAAAATTAAAATCAAGGTGAGCCCAAGCTATGAAATCTGAGAGGAAATACTCTCTTTTCCAGCTTGCTGTTCATTCCTAGCACATGCTAGGTGTGCAGGAAGCTCCCGGTGTGAACCTCTGCATTTCAGCGATGTTCCCCTGCATCCCATCAAGTTGTTACGATTCTTATGATGTCTGAAAAAGCAGAACAATCAGCAGCATTTGAGCATACTAAAGACTCTCTGAGTTGCTGAAACAGATGTCTAATGTCTTGCTTCTGAAGTTCAAGCCTACTAAATCTGGTTTAGTTAAACCCCAAGGCTCAGGTTACCATAGCATTTGTAAACAGAGGAGACACGCAACTCTTGCCATCAGTAGACAGTCCTACCTATAAACTACCAGGGTGGACAGGTAATTCTGAAAATGGCTTCCATTTATGTGTGTTTAGATGGACTTTTTTTTTTTTTTTCAGACACACCAACACTCTGAGAGTGATTGTTTAGGAATGCCAGACTCATCCATTATACCCTGCACTCAGTAGTGAGGTGTCACATTGTCATTAGCTTACAGGACAGGTTATATAATTCTTTCCCTTCCCTTAAAGACAAAAAGAACCCTGAAGTATTCAAGGTTTCTTAATTACATGATTGTCCATGGCAGTTGCTGGAATTGTAAAAGTTAATAACAAATGCTAAGCAATCAATCTGTCAGCTTTTGGTGAAGTTAATTAAAGGAAAATGGAAGTCAGGAGCCACTATTACATTTTTTTTCCAGATGTACAATATTCTAATATGGTGAATATGCTGCTGGTTGTCATCCATAAACTAGGATATCTGCATTTGTCAGTCCAAAATCTGTCTTTCCCATTCCAATTCTGCTGTGGGAAAAAAAAAAATCTTCCTCGTGCTCTTTATAGATTCTTGGCATAGACAGAGCACAATATCCCACTGAAAATGTTTGGCAAACATTATCTGTTGCAGAAAAACAGATAATCTGTTAAGAAAATCGTGTGAGTCTGCAGTAAGTCTTAATAGCCTGTCCTTATAAAGTAAGTTTTGAATGCTTTATCCTGTCTCTCATTTTGCTTTTTTTTCTGAAGATTGAAGAATTTAATCCTGCAGGCCAAAAGTTTTAGAGAAAACTATACATTTTTAGCAAATAGTTCTGAGAAAATAATTTGATCTCTTTTAAAACATATTACTCTAGTCTAATTCAGCTTGTTAGATGTAGAAGACAAAGGCACATCAAAAACCTTCATATATTTTTACCTTCCTGTTAAATGCACATCATCTGGATCTTTGTGTCTCAACTTCTCTTGCTGTCAAAAAGCACTTCGCTTTATTGCCTCTGACTTTTCTTAGGGGATGCTGCTACTAGCACCTTATGTAATTAGGAACTTGATCTCTTGACCTTTACCTTTCTTGGCAATATTGAGCTAGCCATCTGTCTAGGGTCAAAACCACTGGAAAACTTTTTAATAATTATCCTGTATGTTGATTTTTAATTTCCCTCTATAGCATCATTCTAGGTGTTCCTATTATCCATACCTCACTTCTGCCAGGGAGATGCAGAGAAGGTACCTTTATTAGAGCTTGCAAGATGTAAGCTCTAATGATGTCACCAATGGCACTTCACTGGATGGCCTTGAGGAGAAAGCCATCTATTCATGAGTTGTCGACTTTCCTCTTGAAGTAACTGTAATGTACCAGTACTTCATGCCCACAAAAAATGGGGCCAAAGTTCATACCAAAATGCACTTTGCTTCTAATTCACCATCATTCGTTCTGTTGACAAGACAGATCATTGTGGTTGGGATCATCAGCTTAACAGAGGACAATTCAGGTACAAAGTTCTACTCTAGGTACCTATGGAGCCCTTATCTTTTCCCAGCAGCAAAGAAACACATTTACAGTCAATCATCTTTGGGGCTAATTTTGCACAGAATCAATTTGGATAACATAACTAAAACATTTTTCACCTGTCATCTGAACCAACCTTTGCATATCTGCCCTCTAACTTTCTCAGCTAGTGTCAATGTTAAGTATCTCTCTGCATGCAGAATTTAGCCTTTCTTTCTTCATCAGCACTAGGATGTAGGTTACATGTGTATCTGTGCTTTATTACAAGAGAAGAGCTGAAATGAAAGAAATAATTATCCATTTAGAAAATAATGTAATACAATGATCTAACATAAGCTCTGTCCTTTGCCCAAGGAGCTTCTTATTATCCCTGTCTCTTTAGTTCTGGATTTTGAGACAGAGCACTATGTTTAATTATTTACTGGTTGTTATAGTGATGTTAAATGAACCTTTGAGATTGCCACGTGGTGGTTAGAACAGTCACCTTGCGAATACTAAAGCAGATCTGCAGCAGTTTAAATTCCCACAGATTCAAGAAGGCAGACAAGAAGGGGAAAAAAAATCAAAATCTGCACTCTGTGTTTCATGATTTGGGAAGCTCACAGAAAGTAAGATTTTTCCCTTAGAACTGACACAGTTTCTTTTCTACTCCCTGCCATTTCACATTATTTCAGTTTATAAAACTGAGTTTGCAGGCTTTCAGATGCTGAGGCTCTTAACTTACCAAATCTCTCCATATTCAGACAAGTCCAATCCATATGAAGAAAAAACTGATGCATAAAAGTTACATTGCATTATGCAGCAGTTTAATTTATTTCATGAAATATATAACAAATGAGCAAATACATTTTGATGCTACAGTTGTGAATGTTGTAGGCTTACAGTAATTCAGCATGGCTGATTGAGTTGAAAACCATTATTTGTGAAGTGCAAGCTGATGAGTTAACAGTGTAAGATGTTTTGAGTGCCCAGATGGGAATTTTATGAGAGGATACCAAAAATTACTGAAAGAGAAGAGAGGTGACAGAAAAAGAAATTAAAAAAAAAATAGTATGTAAACTGAAATACTCTGTGGGGAAAATTCAAGACTTGTTTGCATTCGAAGAAGTTTGTGGTATCTGCTAAGAAGCAAAAAATGGATTTAATTTGGAATAGTCATTTTCCTTCTTAAAACTAACCACTTTATCTTTTCTGAATTTATACAAAAGTACTTCAATAAAATATTTACTTACACCTCTTCTTTAAAGTAAAATCGTGTGAGGAACTTGTCTAGGAAAAAATAACAAGAATGTGGACTCACTTTCCTTCCCTTTCAGAGAATATTGTTGTTATTTGGAGGGGGAGGGAATAAAGAGAGGAGAAATCTGCCCCAAAATAGAAGATTCATATAGGTAAGACAACAGGTCAATGAGTCAACAAAGAGAAGTACCAGTTTACTGAAATCAATAAAGAGATTTTTCTACAGAGTTGCACTTTTAATATTTCATCTTGGGTGTTCTAAGTTCCAGTGATGTCCATGGAAGTTTTAAAAAAACAAAATATGAGCTTTGTGACCAAAGATGATTATAGAATAACCTGCAAAGGAGGTAATTAGAGTCAATAATGATAAGCTGACAAGCACCATTCAGTGACAAATGTACAGACAAGCAGCTGAAGCAGCTCTACATCAGGATACCACACTTGTACACTGGGGACCTGTCCCAGATCTACTGAAGCTATTAATTGCAAGGCTGGGAAGACGAGGAGGCAACCCTGTACTCCTAACCTAAGTAAAAATGAATTCGTGTCCTGAAATACTTTCCCTTGATAATCATTTTCATACTTATTGTGGAAAAAAAAAAAATCTGTAGGATTTCCAGCAACTTGTACAGTCACTGCAGTGCTGATTTTATTTCTAAGTGCCCTCATAGGCCTTGGACCCTTCAGCTTCAGTGGATGAAGCTCTATAGCACAGCAGGAAAATGGAAGAGAAACATTGGCTCGGTATAACCAAATAGCTGATAGGCAGCATCTGTACATTTCCTACTGCTAGCTCGAGCACACAAAAATCTAAATTAAATCTATGTTGAATAATGTGCTTAATGCAATTAAGGCAGTGAATTTGTGAATAAACAATATCCTTAGTTCACCCTGGTGAGATGTTGTAAGCTGGAGCTGCTAGAGTATCGGGTAAAGCTTGTAATTCTCCAGCACTCAGATAGTTTGCATGCATCAGTACCTTGCATAGCTCAAGATAAATCAGTTCTTAGTTTTTGTCAAGGCTTTGATCTTGTAGATCTACAAATAATTAAATCTGCGATTTATTGGAATTGGTCTACTGATAATTTCAAGAAATTTCTATCAGGTTTCCATAGGAGAGCTGTTTCAAAGGATTTAATAAGTGTGAGCTCACGCAAATGGAAATAAAGATAGAAAAATATTAAAGAAAAAAGTCTGAAGTATTTCAGTTTCCAAAGTCACAAAGTTGCCTGGGACTGTTGCATTAATGGCATTAATGAATTCTGCTTTAGGCAATAACTTAATTCCTTTTCACACATTACAGAAGCAACTTTGACTTTTCCACATATATATATACACACATATATTAACTCTCACATTATATAAGCATAGATTTGTTAATATGTGGATTTCCTTCAAAATAAAATAAACTCATACATTTTTCAGTGTTCCTGCACTGTATCCTTTATATATGATCATGCGAAATAAAGGAGCATTGGGTCAGTTGCAGATTTCTAGTATATAAACTTCTTCCATATTCAGAGATTTAAAAATCCTTAGTAACCATTTAACAATCTAGGTCTAACTGATGACATTACGTCAGAATGTCTCAGAATCAGCTTAAATTATCCGAGCATTGTTCCTTTAACCACCAGATGACCCTTTATTTTCAAAGTTCAGAATATGCTGAATGACCCTGGTAAATGATCTGTGGATAGGAAGGACTTTTGCTTCCTTAAAATATTTGCAATGTTTCCCAGAAACTGTAAGTAACACCAAAATATTATATATATTATTTCAGCCTTCAGTGTCAGTGACACAATTCTAAGATGGCATAAATAAACCCAAAAGAGTACAAATTAATATAGAAACAAAAATGTTTTGGTCAAATATCTAAGTATTTTATACTTGAGATTTTATACCAGTTTTTCTTGCCTCCCCAGGAAATTCAGAGACATTGGCTACAGAATTCTTTTATTTAGAGTTTTTTTTTCTTGTCTTGTGTCCTTTACAGTCAAATTATTTCAAATTTTATTTATTATATTGCTGTAATAGATCTGATCTAGACTGGCAAGTTTGCTTTCTATAAAGAGAGCTCGAATAGAGAGTCGCTTACAGCATTTGGAGAGTAACTGCTCAAGAGAACAAATCTGTAGCCATCTAATTGCTGCCATCATTTTTCAGGTGGCACTGCAAGAGCTGGTATTTTTGTGATACAGGCGAGTAAACCAAGACTTTTGAATGAAGGATTAAACTTTATATAGCATAGGAAAATCAAGCTTTTTCAGCATAACCCCGCCAAACGTAGCTGTTCTCAGAGACATGTTTACAGGAATTGATTCTTCAACCTCCTGTGGATCCGTTTTCCCCAGGCAAAATGAGGCATTGCAGGTATAAAATGCTATTGTTCTTACTTGCACTCTGCTTGAGCAGTGTGAGCCCTCCAGCGTCAGGCTCTCTGGCCCCTTGAACGCTGCATGGAAGATAATGAATAGCTTCCTGTATGACATTAGAGATGTGCTCATATTGAAAGTCTTAAATTGAAGTTGTTATTGCTATCACACACTGACAATGCATTCATGTATTCCTGC
>NW_008632931.1:10150-20404 GCF_000691845.1 Merops nubicus | reverse complement strand
TTCCCTTTTTGGTCCCTGCAGTCCTGTTGTGTTGCAGGGTACCTGGCACATGGCTGTACTGTCCTGGCTATTCAGACTGACACTTCCTTGCCCTAGAGCATGGGGATCGGGAGCAGTTGTGCACAGGGCTGGGGATGTAAGACACCTTTGTGTGATTTGACTCACTGGTGTGAAGGCAGGAGAGTACTTCACAGAATTCCAGGGACTTCCACAGGGTTTCACGAAGAGCCAAAACCACCCAAGCCAGGGTGTCCCGATCCAATGTCGGAGGAGGTTTCAATATGATCCCAAGAGGCAAGATTAAGACACAAGCGAGGTCAAATGCTGTATACCCAGTACAGTTTTTATTACAAAACGAGAAAAATGTTAGAAAAGAGTAGCGATAGGACAGAGCGAAAATAAAAGGCAGAAATCAAGCAAGCGGTCGGTAGAGAGTCGCCAGAGCAGTTACCACCACGGGTCTGCAGTGCGCCGTTGGGCGGGAGCCGTCTCAGCCTCGGGGGTGGGCGGTGGAGCAGCAGCGAGGCGGCGAGCAGGCCGGAGATCCATGAGCAGGCGAGTACGTGGTGCAGGAGAAGGAAAATGCTCTAGAGAGAGGAGAGAGAGGAAAGAGAGAAAGAGACTGAGGCAGTGTCCATGCCAGCTTAAACAGGGTCCCGGCTGGGTACTGACGTCACTCCTCCAGGTTGGTGCAGGCTCCTTTACGTGAAGCATGCCTGCAGGGCTTCAGGCCGAGGGGCTGCCAGGCCTGGCCCAGGCCCAGGGTCTGTCCCTGTGCTGCAACTCCCCAGCTGGCAGAGGGGTGGGGGGCAGGCCGGCAGTGTGCCCGAGGGGGCTCCTCTGCAACGCTGCGTGACTCACACACACGTGCTTGGTTCCTCTCAGCATGGTGCATGCCCAGATGTGTTCTGCCCAGCTCACACAGCTCTGCCACACATGCAGTCCTCCATCCAAGGCTATCTTTGAGACAAACATTCATGGCTCGGTCCTTCACACAGGGCCAGGCTTCCAGGCAGAGACCTCCAAGAGAACAGCAGTTCTCTGGTGATTTCCACTAACATGACTGAAAGTACCTCATTTGCAGGCAAATCCCCATCCTCCCTTGTTAGGATGTAGTAAGACTTTTGGGAAATGAAGAGCTTGGGTTTTGAACTTCTTTTATTTGATACTGCTGGAATAAAGACTTTCTGCTCATTGAAATGGCTTTCATGGAGAAAAGCTAGTTAAGAAAGGGATTACACAGTATTAATTTAATTTATGAATTGGCTTCCTTCATAAATTTTGACACCTATTTCCTTTATTTTCTTAATTTATTTTTTTTTCAGCTATAGTAGATTCAAACTTAAACACATCCCTCATGTACAGATGTGGATATCCTTCCCTTTGAAAACAAAAGACTACAAATACCATCATAACCCATTGTATTCTTCATGTGTTACTTGGTCAGATGGCTAAATGAATGGATTTATGGCTAGAAAACATAAAGCTTTATAAATAAATCTGCATTTTCTAGAATGTGAGACTTTTTGCTTAGTTTTGACATTTTCACAATATTTAGGGTAATGAAATTAAGAAACCACATTTCTTTCTCTTAGAAGAGCCAGAAGTTACGGCAGGGAAATATCCTGAAAATGTTCGTTGCTACAGCCTTGGTGCTCTGATAGCAAATTTGTGCTGCACTGTGTGGGGTCTTAAAGAGGTCATACAAAAGCCTGCGCTTCCTTGTGTCATCTCATGCACTGAGGCAGGGCAGATATATTGGTGTATCTGAGTCCTGCTGCAGAGGAGAGCAGCAGCTCATCAAGGGGGTGGAGAAGGACAAAGGTATGGCTGCTGCCTCTCTGTACAGCAAGAGAGTTTTATGGAGCCACAGCGAAACAAGTGCATCCTTTCAAAGGCTGCCAGAAAGGACTTCTGATCACCCTTTGATTAATGTTTGATTAATATTTCCCTCACCATTTCTATAGCTGGGCTGTTTCTTCAGATTGCACAGCATGGGGAGGCAGTAGCTAAGTTAAGCTGACTTTTGCTATCTGCACATATGGTAGGAGAGAACCTGTCTTTGGACATCCACTGACTTTAGCGTATCATATCTAACAGTGAGGATTCCTCAGCGTAAAATATCAAGGAGGTAATTCTCAGGATGGACAAATTCTCAGTCTTTAACTTTTGTAGGAAATTGTAATGTCTTAATTTTATTTTTCTGTTTGTTTGGTTTGTTGTCCATTTTGGCTGGTGGCAGAGCCTTTATACATTTTTTTTTTTTTTCCCCAATAGTAAAAGACATCAAGGAAAGTTTTCTCTTGGAATTATTTTTTTTTTTTTCCAAGACTACAACAAAACTGTTCATATATTGGCTGTACTCTGAGATGAAGGTATTTCTTCTGAAACGGAAAAAAATTGCATTTTTGCCTTTTGGAAGGATTTGACATTTTAGGTTCATCTGTTTCCTTTTTTTCTATCCTTATCATAGGCACTGTGGGATCAAGAGATTTCTAGAAGTAGCCTTTTGTGAAAGTGATTGTAACAGAAATGAGTTCTAACCACAGACATGAAAAAAACAGGTAAGAGCTAATAATTACACACACTGTTTCTTCTGAAAGTTCTTTTTGCAGGTTAGGGCACTGTATGTAGTCTTTCCTACAGTGGATATAGCAGAAGTAGAGATTTATTCAGCTAGAGCGCTGGGCTATGAGAGTGTAAATCTAACGGCTATTCCCAGCTCTGTCTGAGTCTGGCTTTGCTACCTAAGGCAAGTCATAGACTCTCTGAACCCCAATGCTAACCTGAAAAGTGGCAGAGATAACTTGTGTAATTTTCTGCAGCCATGTTGAGATTAAATTATTTGAGATTGTAGGTTACATTTCAGATTCTTGTATAGATAGATGGGTGAATGAAGTAACAGGGTGGATACAATTTTTAAGATATTCAAATGGGTGGAAAATCACTTATTTGTCCCCAGTGAGTGAACAAGTTAAACATATTAGAAATTATTTCCTCCTCTGGTACATGAATACACACACATGAGATGCTTGTGGATTTATTTTAACTTCTGACTAAAAATTACTGGAAATGTGTGGATATCGGTGAATACGAAACTACAGGAGCAAGCTGTTGTACTGGTGCTGTTACAATAATTAATAACTAATTCATATGTCAAATTACCTGTAGCAAAGATGTTATAAGGGGAAAATGGGAGAAGGATAAACCTTATCTTAACATGTATCTAATATAATGAGTTTGCAAGAGCAAAATGGTGCAGTTGTGACAGGAAAAATAAGACTACTGTACTGACCATTTTAACCGTATGGTAAAGTACTTTAACTTGGCTGTGCTCAGCCTGCCAGTGATCTTATTTTGCATCATGCAGGCAGGTGAAGAAGAGACTTGTTTGCTAATTAGTGTTATGATTTGAGATGCAGAGCTGTAATGAAGCATGAAATGGCAGTCACAAGTGATAATCCTGCAACCTTTGTATGTCAGCCTGCACTTTCTCAATATCAGCAGGTAGAAAGTCCCAGAAGAAAAACACTAGATCAAGTCAGAAGGGGTTATTTAATAGAGGGCAATTAAAGAGAGTGATAGGCCTAATTACACATGCAAGTGCAGAAACTAGTTAGGTTTTTAGTACTGTGGTGACAGGAGTTATAGTCTATTAGGTTCTGACTGTTAAGCATGCTGCAAGGGAAACATGTTAATGCAGAGCATCAAAGAGCCTCAGAAAATCCCCACCAGGTAATAACAACGGTGAGAACCTCACCAAGCAGATCTGCTGTTGTTTAGTGAATTTAGTGAATTACATGACAGAAATTACTTGTGTAAGTTCACCAGAAGCTATGAAGCCACTGCTTCATAAGCACCTCCAGGTTGTGTACAGAACACAAGTAGTTTGGGGCATCAAGAGTAACGTGTCAAAGACAGTCGGGATTAGCAGAGGTATCTTTTTCGTGACATTCTTTTTCAGACATGAACTTTCAAGGACTTTTTGGAGTAAGATTAGATGGACAAATTGCATTAGTCAGAGTGTGAAAACCCATACAGAATAAACAAGTCTTTTTCATTATGTTGGTAAAACACAACCAGAGTACTTTGTGATGCTCTTACTGCTTGCTTTGGCTACATCATGCCTTCATATCAGACAAAGCTTGATATGTGCTATCTCTTCTGCACTGTTTCATTCCTGGTTCCATAGTGAGGAAATGAAGATATGGTCCATGTGAAAGTCCAGTCTGACCATCTGCTGGGTTTGATGACCAAGGGGGCAATATCTGGGGGCATATCATTCACTAATTGGTAAATATAGTCAAAAACCTTATCGCTAGCAGTGGCTGCTGCTTTCAGAAAGAGTACAGCAAAGGAGAAAGAAAGGGAGCACAGTCAGGTTGCAGCTAGTAGTTACCTGGAAGAATATCTATAGCAGTATAATTTTGTTACTTCACAGAAGTGTATTTTGAAATCAGTCTTACTCATCAAGCATATATAACTGCTTTGATGAAAAGCATTCTCTAAATTATTTACTATATTTCTATGCATAGACTTCATAAGAGGTGCAAGACACTGAAATTCATAGGCTGAGCCATCAAGGTAAGTCATACTATGCAGTGAAATGCTTGTTTCTGACTTAAATCCTTCACATTCACTTATACTTTCTCTAAAACACTCCTGACTTTTCTGTTCTTTAGATTTTGAAGTTGATTTACCAAGTGTGATCTCTGACATGCTAGTTATTTCCTCCTGACTTTAATTTGATTCAGTTGGGCTTGACATTACCACTATTAGCCTTGTCTGCTCTGAGGCCCATCTGCAGATGAAAGCCATGTCAGAACAGCTTATTCCAGTTCATTAGAAGCCATCCTTGGTTTCTTTCCTTTCTCTGTTCCTTCAGCAATGGGCAATTTTATAGTTCCATCCTAAGATAGTGTTTCATTAGTAACACATTATTATATCAGAGGATCTGTTTGACTTGCTGTAATCGTGTATGATACATGTCGTATTAGACTTTTCTCTATGTGAACTGTATCTGAAAACAGTAGAAGAAATATTACTGTTTTCTTATTCTGTGTAAAATCAGTAGGGTTACATCAAACTAATCTCAACTCATACCTAAACAACATTCTTAATAAGAGAAAAACAGTTTTTGCAATCCTTGTTTAAAATTTGCCAATCACCAGAGGAAATCTCTGCAATGGTTTGGAGTGTGTTCATCCCCTCATCATCTCTCTTCTGCTGACCTGTATCTTGTTGGACTACCTCTGCTCAGGGCAAATTACAGTGCCTCACTACATTTTAATGACAGTGCATTATAATAGATGTTTTTAACGTACTCTCTTTCATTTGCCTTAAAAGGTATAAGACTAAAAAAAATCACATTTATTTTTTTTTCCCCTTCAGTTCTTAAAAGCTATGTAAATTCAATCTTAATTCTATTTATTCATTTATTTTCAAAGTATATGTAGAGCACTTGCTTCCTGATCATATCTTCAGGGAACTAATGGTGGTTTAGTGGTACCTGAATAGATTGAATCCCTTCATTTTTGAATTTTAATTTAACCCTGGAATTAAGCTGTATTGCATAACTTCAATTTTCTCTATAATTAAATGTGGAAGTTAAACTGAGACCTCAGATACTGTAAAAAATTCAACTTGAGATCCACTTCAAAATTCATATTTTCAGTGTATTTTAAACTTTGTTTCAATTAATTTTTGAGTATGAGAGTTTTGTTGTGGATATGCACATAGCTTTAGTTTAATTCACCACTCCACATACTTAGCCTTCTTCCCCAGTTCACCAAGGGAGCACTTGACTATGTATCATGACGATTCATTTGTGATATATCATACTAAATACTGTGATTTTTGGAAAAATCAAATATACTAGTCATGGAAGCCACGGTTTACTAAGGTATACTAGCTATCTAATGAAAGTCTGATTCAAAGGCTCCTAAGAATATATTTTATGGGGAAATGAATTTGGTTTTCATTTTGTGTTATCTGCAAATTAACAATGTGTAATATAAAGGATATTAGAGGCACTTAAAAGCAAAACTAAACCAGAATGTTCATTGACACATAGGAGCATGATGATATGACAGGAAAAAAAAAATGAAGGGTGAGACATGATTTAAGAACTTCTATTTACAGATGAAACACTTCATACTTTCTAGATGATAAAGGAGATCCCAAAGAAAATGTAAGAAAGAAAAAACTTCTGGTAAAAACCCATATTTGTTGTCCTGTGTAGGGGAAAACACATCTCAGAAAAGATGGTCTTTACACTCTTGTGAGAACTTGTAACCAAGATTGACACAAAGAAGAAATTGTTGACTCTTATCATGACTTGCAGAAAACTATTGCTTCTAATTTAGTTTTGTCTCTGTGCATACCTTCCTTCCTGTCTGTATAGTCCTTCATCAGCCAAGATTATTTATTAGCATAAGGACAAGAAAAATTAACATCTCCCCTCAAATTAATTCAGATACCACATGCTGTCCAATACTAAAGAGATTTAAAAACATGATATTTCCAACTCACAGCGAATTTCAAATAGTTTGGCTGACAAATTCCCATAAGCTTATAATAAAGTTGTCACCTCAGTCTTTAGGTGTAGAAGAGCTAGATGAACTGATTCTTTGCCTGTGAAATTTACTCAAGATCATTAACCAAATTAAGCTTTCCAGCTCTATCCCTCATCATTGTTTCTTAGAAAATGTGTATGTGAGGTGTATGGTTTCTCTGATCAGGGACAAATCTCTCTAACAGTTTTTTCTTTTGAAGAGTTTTATTTAATGCAGAAAAAAAAATCATTCTGTATTACAGCATATTTTACTTAAATACATTTTTATACATCCTTCTGAATATAGATATAGACAAACTTTTGCTACTCTTAACACATGTTTAACATGAAAATGGAACATAGATCTCAATTCAATTAGCACAACCTCAGGTTCAGTTGAAATATTTTGGAGCAGTTGCCATAAAGACAGAAGCATTAACTGTGAAGTCTGTGGTTAATCTCACATACAATGAATCTTCTGTATAGTACGTGCTTTAACAGTTTTAAATGTGAGTTCATCAGTTATGTTTGTTGCTCTGGTACACTAGCTCGTAAGACCTAGTGTGCTTTTTTGCCTGAAACCTAAAATCTGATCACAGGCTTCTTTTCTGGATTGTTTGTATGTTTGTTTGGTATGCAAAGGACAGAAAAGTGCTTTTCCACAAGAACTGGTGATTCTTTCTGGATCCAGAGAACCATCTGAGACTCACAGAACAAGTCAGACCTCCTGATCCAGAAGATGTCTTTGTCCAGACTGATCTAGATTTCAACCCCCCTTATCAGAGCAGGGTCAGTGAGAGCAAGTTACTCAGGGTAGTGTCCTGCCGAATTTTGACGGTCTCCAAGGATGGCAACTCCACAGCCTCTCTGGGCAACTTCTTTCTGCATTTGATTGTCAGTGAAAAAGTTTCTACTTTTGTTTCAATGAAATTTATCATATGTTAATTTGTGCCCATTGTCTCTTTTCCTGTCATTTGGTACCACTGGATCTGCCTTTACACCTTGCATCAGATATTCATGCACATTGACAAGATTGCCCCTTGAGTGTTCCCTTCTCCAGGCTGAATAGTTCCAGTTCTCCCAGCCTCCTCTCACATGAAAAACGTTCCACTCCCTTAATCATCTCTGTGGCCTTTAGCTAGACGCACTACAGTATGTTTGTCTCTCTCCTGTAACGGGAAGACTAGTACAGGATCCAGCACTGCAGTTGTGTCTCACCAAGGCTGAACAGAGAGAAAGAACCACCTCAATTAACCTGCTGGCGATGCTCCGCCAAATACAACCTGAGGTGCTTTTGGCCTTTGCTTCCAGTGAACACTGCTGACCAATGGCCCGTGTGGTGTCCACCAGGACTTTCAAGACATTTTTTTGCACAGCTTTTTCCAGCTGGTACACCCCACTTTGTACTGATGTGTGGGGATATTCTTTCCCAGGTACAAGACTCGCCATTTCCCTTCATTGAACTTTTTGACATTTGTGTCAGCTTATTTTTCTATTCTGTCAAAGGGTCTTTCAATGACAGCACACTCATATGATCTACCAAGTGCTCTGCCCAATTTTGTGTTGTCTGCAGATCTGCTGTTGGTGCACTCTGCTCTATCATCCAGATCACTAAGGTGTTTAACAATATTTGACCCAGCACTAACCCCTGGGATACACTGCTGGTGATCACAGCTGGATTTTGTGCTGCCGATCAACCCTTTCAGCTTTGCAGTTTAGCCTCATTTCAGTCCAACTCCCTGTCAATTTCTTTATCCTGTACTTTATCAGTGTGTCTGAAGATGTTATGAGAGAAAGGGTTGAAAGCCTTCCTAGTCATCTCATTGTGGAAGGCTATCAGATTGGACAAGAACAACTTCCCTTTTACAAAGCCATGATGATTACTCCTAATAATTTTCTTATCCTTACTGTGTTTAGAAAGGTTTTCCAGGGTTAGTTCACCTTCCTAGGCACCAAGGTGAGTCTGGCCAGCCCACAGTTCCCGGAATACTCTTTCTTTTCTCTCTTGAAGATAGAAATTACATTTGCTTTCTTCCAGTCCTCAAGAACCTCCCACCGTCACCCTGACCTTTCCAAGATTACCTATAGTGACCTTACCTTGGTATGGCTCAGCTCGCTCAGCGGTTGTGACTGCACCCCATCTCATCATAGCCTTGTGTTTGTCCCACTAGGACTTCCGTTTGTCCTGTTTAATGTCGTCCAACACAATCTTCATCTACTGAGGGCAAGTCTACCTTCCACCAGACTTTCCCAACGGTCTCAGGGGACTGGGGTTACTCAGTGCCAGCATCACCAGTAAAGACTGAAGCAAAGAAGGCATTGAGTACCTTAAGGCAATACATGTCCTTCATCACCAGGTTCTTGCCCTGTCTGTTCAGCAGCAAGCCCACTTTAACCTCATCTTCCTTTTACTGCTGATGTACTTGTGGAAGCCTGTAAATGTTATAAAGGCAATTGCTTATGCTAGCAATTGTACAGTATGCGCTCACTGACCAAGAGTGCTTTTTCTTGTGAGGTCCTCAAGGTCTTTCCTCATTCAGCCTTTTTGCCTGGGCTGACCTTGGCCTTGGCAGCTCCTAGAAGTGAGGCAGTTTCAAAGGGGAAAAGTAGCTTTAGATATTGGTAAGGAAAAGTATGTTCCACTCTAGTTTGGGTTTGGTTTATAGCCTTGGCAGAAATTCCTTTAACGGGTTTGTGCATAGGCATTAGCTGTGTTTCCATTAGTAAGATGGCTTAAAGCAGTGGTGCTGCTTAGAAATTAATCCCTTGACTGTCACCATTAACTGAGAAAAGCCTTAGTTTCCAGAGTGGTTTTGGTATGTTGGAACTTGGTTCATTTTGGAGGAGAAAAAACAAAAGCTCTTTTTGAAGTTCTCCAGTGCTTAAGATCCAAACCATGGGGTGGGCTGTGCCAAGACTAAACCCTCCAGCATGTGCTGCTGTCTTTTCCCTTCAGAAAGCTTTGCATCCTAAGTAGTTGAAAACCTCTCCTCAGAAGATGAAATCCAATCTGAAGTAAGCTCACAGTGCTCCACATAGTGGAATGTGTGAGAGACCTCAGCATAACCTGCTTCGCTCTACTGATCCATGCATTTGCACCAAATTGCTTGCTAAATGCTGCCTAGCTGTTGTGGAAATTATAAACAAATCACAGTAATATAAAGAAGCCAGTGAGCTGGGCTAGGGCTTATTAGAGCAGAAATGTGAAATAAAGACTCTGGAATATATGCTGTGTTTCCTTGCTCAGCTCAGGAGCAACAAATAATGAAGGAAGATTTTTAAAGTTAAGGGAGATTTACCAGTCTGATAGCCTTTGATTGCTGTTTTGATGATTTTTTTTTCAGAAACAAGTTGATAAAAGCCACCAGCCTTATTCCATTTTTTTTCCAGCCAGAGTGGAGAAATCTTTTATTCAAGGATATGTATCTTTATTTGATTTGTGTAAAATGAAGAAAGTTATAGACAGTATAAAAGATCACACGACTGGAGATACTGGCTGAAGATCAAAACCCCTTATTTATAGGCCTTCTAGATTGCTTCTTTCTTCCCCCCCCAAGATGCAGAGTGTGGAGGCTCTGTAGACTGTTTGTGTAGTGCATGTGGAATTAAGTCATGCATGAACTTGTGACCAAAATCAGATACTGAATAAGGTCTTATGCATGTGAATTATTCACAAATACAAACATTGATTTATATTCAGC
>NW_008632931.1:0-10119 GCF_000691845.1 Merops nubicus | reverse complement strand
GCAGGGAGATTGAGAGGGAATGTCAGTGGAGATATGAGTCAAGGAAAGCCATTCCCTGAGCCATTAGAAATATTTTTCTTCCTCTGTGCTCATTCCCTCTACTATAAAAGGTCTATGAAATACTAATCTTTGGAGAAAAATATAATTATTTTACTTCCATATTTGAAAATATGATATATAATCTTAAAATAGAATTCCACACATTTGATATTGTCCATATATTTTCAATAACCTACATCCTATTGTATGTACATACATACAATCAGGGAAAATCTGTGTTATTATGGTAATAATTATATTCTTACTATGTATAATCCAAACAAATCGTTTAAAGGATTTTTTTTTTTTTTTTTTAAAAGGGAAAGTCGGGAGGAAATTAGGGTTTTTTTTTTTTAAAAAAAAAAAAAAAAAAAACAAAAACACAAAAAAACCCCATAAAAGTTACCTAGGTAGGAAGAATCTGCAATCAGACAGACATTTGGGAATGTCTCTTCAACTCTTATTCAGCAGTTAATTTCTCTGCTGTTTGCAGTCATATCATCCCCCTCTGCATCCCATGCCATCATCCTTTCTCAATGAAATTCAGTCCAAAACCTTCATTACTTTAGAAAAGCAGAAACTATAATTTTTAAAACCATCCACCTCAATATTTTCGTGCAAAATAATAAGATCCTTGTCATAGTTAGTAGGTCCCTGATAAATAATATCTTCTTGACATGGAATGTCATTGTATACTGCTTTTATGTGTACTCCAAAGTAACTGATATTAAGAAATGTCTCTTTATTTAGTATCATTTTAATTTTCTATTGTTCTCCTCTGGTATATTACATTAACTATACTTTCCCATTTCTGTCTTGTTTACTTCCTAATCCATCAACAGCTAGCTTCTGGGAAATATTTGAGAAATGCATTATTATATCTTTGTCCTATTACTGTACTCTTTACATTGGCCCTGTGCTATTGACTTACCCTGAATGAAGGGTGTCGAGTTCCATGGGCTTTTGGTCTCATCCAATAAATGTAGTTGTTTCTAAGTTTACTGCTGTTTATTTTCCTTTACTCTGTGTTTTTATTGTTGATGTTATTTTTGTTTATATCACACAAGACAGAAAAGAGATGTGAAACTTTGTCAATACTTTTACCACTATGTGAAGTGCTGGAGTCTAAACCCCCAGCCCTGAATCAGGGTTGGCATATGGATGATGCCCACAACCAGGCAGGGAAGGCTTTCCTGACTGGTTTTCACCCAGAGCCTGCCCAGCCTTGGGTGGGAACTGATTAGGAGATCACCACAAGGTGCCCCTGCCTTAACATTAACATCAGGTGTCCTGCCTCCAAGTAAACAGCATTAAAGCTGTCTTGGCCTCTAGTGGGGAAGGAGGGTGGGTTTGTTTACTTTTGTAGCGAGCAGATTATGTAATATCTCCAGTTAATGGAAGGACCCCCCTGACTTCTTACTGCAAGCAGAGCAAACAGTGGCAGCAGGACATCAGCACAGCTGGGAGCAGAGGAGGGAACAATGGTGTCGATCTTTGGCCACACAACTGGAGTTGGACTAATTGCCTGGGTCTTTGGTCAACTCACCACTGCCTCCACTGCATCCAGCAGTGTGAGTTTATAAACTTTATAATTCCACCAGTGATTTGCCACCTTGGATCCTTGGAATATGATTTAAGATTGGAGGGAGGAATATGGGTGGTATGCTGCTTATTTATGATAATACCATTCTTATTGGGACAAGTGGTCAGCAAAAGAGTATGTCAACTTGTTTCGTTTCCTGAATAAAAACAAATTAGAGCACTCTATTTGATCCCTTATGCAAAAACAGTACTCCCAGTACCTCAGAACAGAATATCAATTACCATTGCTAATCATATCATCCTTCATTTTTTCCTTTCCTGAATCCTAATAGGATCAACATTTTCAACATCACTGTGGCTGTCTTACATTACTCCCGCTATATAATTTTTCAAACCTACCCTCCTCCACCCTGGTTGTAGTCTGACTGTGGTACCATCTTAGTATCTATGTAGCCTTGGCAGAGTGACTATTTTCTGAACTGTTCTACCTCTCTGCCTTAACTACAGCACATCTGAAAATTCATGTCTTCAATGATACTTAAGGA
Source organism: Merops nubicus (assembly GCF_000691845.1). Lineage (NCBI taxonomy): Eukaryota > Metazoa > Chordata > Aves > Coraciiformes > Meropidae > Merops > Merops nubicus. Next base: position 7,993 of record NW_008632931.1, on the reverse strand, counting down.
AAGCAGTTGTCTTTATTGTCTATATATTAATTTTATTTAAAACATAAATTGAATATGGGGAAAAATTTAGGGAAAACTTCAAGAACATTAAAAGTGAGCATGGAAGTTGACAGGGTGAAAAAGGAGATATGTGAAATGGCTTAATTTACAGAAACACATGTGAAGAATAGATGTGAGATTAATGCCTTGCACATACTACTTGTATCAGTGTGTATTGCTGATAAAGACCAGAGATGCAGGTGGCATCTTTGTGTAACCAGACAGGATACCTATCCTATACAGGAGTGGTATAGCTACTTCCTCTCCTCTTTCCAACCTACCAGTACTGACAAGGTAGAAGATACAAGTGGTATAAATTTGCATTTTTGCCTTGCAGTCACTGTAGATAACTGAATAGAAAAACTGATTACAAAACCAGTGTGGGGTTGGAACGTTAATCTCTTTTCTTTTGCCTCTCCATGTATATGCATAATACATCATTTCCTGCCTTCCTCTGCCTCCCAATCCCCTGCATTACGCTTTTTTACTGCTCTTGCTTTGCTCAAGTTCTGGCTCACTAAAGTTTCAAGTGCGCTTCCAAAATGCAGAAATGCGTTCTGTGGAAAGTAATAATTTCTTTAGTATCTTCTTTAGTGTTTCTGTTTTAACAGGCCCCTATTCCTAAGAGCAGAGATGTTAGTCCTCACGTCCTTCACTGATTTCAGGTTAGATACTAACATTCTGACTGTAGCTTAAAATGGATACATTCTGCCTGTAACTCTCCTAGTAGTTCCCCTTCTGCCTTAGTTTTCTGTCCTAAAATATCATTGTTTCTGTACTGTAAATGAGCTGTTGTGCTTTATTACACAAGTGGCTGTGTTTTAGAGCCTGGCTAAGTGATCCATATTTGTATGTGTATTATGGGCATGTGTATGTATCTATACATATAAGTACAGAATGTATATAAAATAAAATGTATTTATTTGTATGGAGATGCAGGAAGGTTTTCATTGACTTATTTTCTGTAAAATTTTAACGAAGTTTCAACAAAACACACTTGCAAAGAAATGAAAATCACATTTGGAATTTTCACTTACAGTGGCACCAAAATATATGCTTAATATCGTTCCTCCCCAAGCTAGCTCAGCATTCCCAGGGAGGGATGAAAGATGAGAGTAATGTGCAGAGCAGCAGAGAAATGCCATGGGAGTGGATAAATCTGCATGACCCTGGATGTGTTCCAACTACTGCCCTGTAATGTGCTCCAGCAGCTGCTGCCAAAGCTATCAGTTGCTCCTTGAAAGTCACCTATTATAATCCTGATTCCACAGTACCACTCCATGCAGCCAGTTGCTGAAGCAGCTTCCTTGTTGGACATTCAGACTGAATATAACCAGTCCAAGTTGCCTGGTTTTATGGCTGTTTGCATAGCAGCAAAACCATGTGTAATCCATAGGCAGGAAGCAGGCAACTTGGAAAGGAGATTGCAAAGTTTAAAGTACAAAGGATTAAAATTAAGTAGGGTAGTTTTTAATAAGTGAAAAGAAATAAATGGGAAAAAAAAAAACCACAAACCATAGAAACAACCAATCCAACAAACCAGAGACTGAAAAACACAGAAAGAGCAAAACAGTAAAAATAAAGAAGGCAATACGTACAGGAGTTATGTAGGTCAGCTAACGCTTTTAAGAGCCTCAGATGAAGTATAGTACATCCAGATTCTTTTTTTGTCCCTTCTCGTAGGCCGCTGTTCATTAATTCAAATTAAACCTCCCCAGGTAAGTACAATTCCCTGTTCTGCTGCCAGTTTGTCTCACATGAATTTTCCCTGTCGGCTGAGCACTCTCTCAGGCTTTCTTTTCCTAATATTACCTGTCAATTAGTCCCTCTCCAGCTTCTAATGAAACGGGGTTAACTGCTCCCTAAAAAGCCCATAGCCATCCTGTTACAGATCATCAATGTGACAACTCAGCAGCATGATTAGTTTTGAGACCTAGCATAAAATTAAGAACCACATAGTGACCAAAAAAGCTAGCTGGTGGGGCTTGTTTTATATACCACACTCAGGTCTTTTTTTGCCCCCACTTTCTGTAATTTCAATGCTTCTACTTAGAAGATGAACAAAAGGAATGCATTTCATCATAACCAAAGATGGCATTTAAAACCATCCAGCAATATGTCTATACAAAATGGCTTAAAGAAATAAATTCCTGCTATATTTTTAATATTATTTTTCTGGGATTTTTTGGGGGTGTGTGTTTTGATTCGGTTTCTTTCTCAACTGTCTGACACCATCTATATACACAATAATTAAGGAAAGGGATATAGACAAGGTTGCCAAGCTATGAACTGGAAGGAACTTGGAAGTCCTGAAGGGAAGATTGAGGACCTTGAAGTGCAATTATTGCTTGTGGTGAGTGGAGTTTAACAGGGAGAAAGTTCTTATGCTTGAACAGAATATTTATCTATCTCTCAAAGTTTATTTTTTAAAAGTAATGTGTTTAGATAGTTTACTAATTCCTTTTTCTGATAGCCCATAAGAAAATGATGAAACTAACAGACGCTGTCTTAAAGAAGTAGAAAAATCTGAAAATGTGGACAATTTCATTTGGGTGCCAGTTTTCTAAGTTTTTTCTGTCTGAAAATGAATTTAATGGGATTTCTGAATATGTGAAGGACTCGTAGGATTTAAGCTTACCATTTAACATGAAAGAAAATATAAATATTACAAAAATAACCAAATTTTCTGCTTTGAAGTGTGAACTGCTCTGCTAAACTGTCATCATTATTTTCTGTTCTTTATATTTTTGCACAGCAAATAGCCAAGGGTTTTTTTAAAGGAATTCTCATCTCCTTCTTCAGTATTATTGTCAATCTGCTGTGATCTCTGGAAAAAGACCATGCTAGAGAAACATGTGGTTGATAAATAACTTGATTATTCCTTGGCAGAAGTAGTTATGCTGTAGTAAGAGGAACAAATATGGAGCTCTAAGCTTAAGGTTTTGGAAGCAGAAAGCATAAAAAATTCAGTCCCCTGCTTTTGTCACAATGTTCAGCGTAGTGGAGGAGAGATTTCTATAAGTTCCACAGAAATATAGTCTTTGTCCAGGCAGGGCAGAATTGTAAAAGATATTTCAAAGTATTTGCACTTAATTTATGTGGCAACAGGGATTCTGCAACAGCTGGACATCATTTTTCAGCCAAATCTATTTAAGGCAGCACTTTATGTTTAAGGACTATTGAGTAAGTAGGCTAAACGAATTTTATCTCAAACTGGTAAGAAGTTCCCTTTGAAGAACTAGAGTCTGCTCTGCTATAATGAGTAAACATTGGTAATCTACTTAGCAGATGAAATAGTCTTAAATGGATTTAAAATTATCTCTTAACAGCAAAATATTTTTGTTTATTATTATTCCTGCAGACTTCTTAATGTATTAGACAAAAAACCCCCAACCAACCAAAACAAACAAACCAAGAACAAACAAACAAAACCTGCAAACCCAAAAGTTAGAAAATCTGCAACTGCAGGTTAAAATCTGTTGAGGCCTGATTCAGATCACCTTTGTTTGACAGACATGTATTTCTTGTGCGGTGTGGTGTTTTTCAGAAACAGGAGGAGGCCCACAAACCCCTTAGTCGTGTCCGTTCAAGACGCTCACATTACAAAGAACGTTTTTTATCTCCTCACTTTTCCTAGTTACCATATCCGAAGACTGGCACAATGTGTAATGTAATCCTGCTGACTGTATTTCTTAGGTGCCTGTTTTCACACTGTCCTTAATAATACTCTCAAAAAAAAAAAAATTATTTTCAAATATTTGCCTGGAAATTTTTGTTTTAATATTCTTGAGTGACTTTCAACTGATCTCTTAGGTAACGCTTGCACTGAATATCCAATTATAAGGAATCTTGCAGGTAGAGAGGATGCTTATAGGAACCACAGACTAAAACTTTGTCAGTAGTATATTTGAACAGATTAAGGGTTCTCAGAGACTTCTTGCTTTGTCAGAATGTCAGAAATATTGGACCATCATCCAAGTCTAGATTTTTGTTCTCTGTGCCTTTTGCCTAGGAGCATATTGACATATTGACACAGATCATGCTTTTAAGACCCTAACTTGATACCTATAATGTTTGTTCAGTGATGGATGGATGAATGAAATGGTGATTTTGTGTCAGTATGTTGGTTTTATTGATGTCATTATGTAATTCGGGAATGTTTTTTCTTGTCTCTCATTTTAAGGCTCTCATTTTATATGCAGTGTTTCATGCTTCAAGTCAAGCAGATTTCTTTAGTAGTTTTCATCAGTGCTGCATGCTACCTACTGTTTTAATCCACAGAGGTGAGACTGAATCATGATTTACACTATTGCTTGCTAGTCAAAGAGCAGTGCAAAACATGCAGCAACCAGGTAAATGTAGTATTCTGGATTATGTTTAATTCTTGAATATTCTGCAATATTCAAGAAGTCACACTAGATGATCACAGAAGTTCTTTCTGATCACCTTCCCCATAAATGATGTTGGGAGATTTTGCTTCATTGAACACCATTTCTTCTTTCTCTGTCAGAAAGCCAGGCTTGATGGGTATCACTGGCAAAGTGCCAGCTATTCCCAAACCAACTAGTGTCCAGTCTACTTACATTTAAAATACTTTACTTACTCTTGGTAAGTTATCCTTAATAAAGGGAAAGCAAAGGAACTTTGTCTCTTTAGACAGAAAGAGCCAAACATTGAATGAAGGCTGGCAAGAAACAGAAATCACTGTTTTTGTAGTGATGTCTTTTGCTTTTAACGGGCTAAGAAAGGCTAAGTTTTATCAGATTTTTGTCTTCTATTCCCTAGTAAAAAGAAGCACTCCTAGTCTAGCCCTGATCTTGAGGGTGTCACCTATTACTTAGCAAGTAGTAAATGATTCACTCCTCTGCACAGGACCTAAGTTTGTAAGTACTGCATGTTTACCCTGTGTGACTGTGTAAACATTTCCATAGGAGCAGAAGGCAGAGATTCTTTCAGTAACTCTCTCTTCATAGTGACAGCTCTCCAGATAATGGCCTCTTCCCCATGCACCAACCCAGCCCCACTGTTATTCTGTTTCAGCTGTTGTTTCAGTATCCTATTCAACATTTCTTTCTGCTATTATTCAGTTCAGTTGAGATGAGTTCAGCAGTTGTCCTTGAATCACAACTCAAATAGGCATTTCAGAAATCTTACTTGATATCCTTAGATAACTGAGCTATTAAGCTATTTTATGATAAAATAGATGTGTATGGATAAAATGCTCAATAAAGAAAAAGATATGGATATTTATAGATGTGCACTAGCTTTCTTTATGCAATTCTGTACATGCTTAAGCGATAGAAGAGATAATTAAATATAACATTATAACATGTCTGATATTCCAGCAAAATATTTCAGCTAGAAACCATCTTCCTAGATGTCTTATTCAAATAGAAAACAACAAATTATATTAAGCATTCTGCTAGAAAAGTTCTTTCCTCTGACAATTTAAGATGATTCCACCTGATGGTAGTTAAGATACTCCACTAGTGGAACTAAAAAATATTTAGGTATTTAATGTATCTTGGGTTGTCTATTCCAGTTACAATGTGAAAGGCTTGGTGTTCTTTCTGGCAGTTGCTAAGAATGTCTTACAAAGTCAAGCCTTGAGCCTAGACGGGACTTTGTGTCCCATCCTACAGTCAATATCTGATCTCTCTTTGCAATCTTAGTTCTGTCTCCCAGGTTTGATTTGTTTAGTCACAGGAAATTACTGATCAGGAAGGCAATGGAGAAGCGACATCTTTAAAGCCCCATGCTGCCAGACAGTTACTTGGCTTGCAGCTGGAACTGAGAAGAGAACAGTTATAAAAGAGCGGTCTAATCTTTTCCATGGATTGCATGAAAGTAATGTTTGACAGCATAGAAAGGGAGCAAGGCCAGACTGGCAGAAGTCGTCGAGTTGTATTGTGAGGAGAAGCTGCAGCACTTGTTATTCCCTTAGAAAAAAAATCTATTTCAAATATGCCACGAGAAACTGCAGTTTTTCTTCATTTCTTTGTACAAAACAAGCCAAACACCAACACACCAAAACGAACAGAATCTGCATGCTTCAGTTAAAACTGAATGCTTTTTGGTGTTTTAGTTTAACAAGTTTATCCATTATTAGTGAATAGCTTCCAATGCATCATTAGCTTCTTTCTCTTGTTTTGCAGAATAATTCTTCATAGTTAAGTTGTACAAGGAGGGCCTGTCCCACTGCTTTTAGAGTCAGGATAAAATAATGTGAACAGCAGGAGCAGCGACAGTTCAGTTATAGCAGCACTGGCAACTTCTTTAGAATGGCAACATTACTAAAACCAAAGAGCTTACTGGCACTGAAATGTCTCTTGTGAGGGGGAAGTGTAGAGTCATTGGTACAGTTTTGTAGAATAGCATAACAGACAACAAAATGGTAACCAAGTTGGGAAGCTGAAAGCACAGTATAAAGCTCTTACACAGTATGGGACCATGCTGAAAGATTTTTCCCAACACAAACAACAAGAGTTTGCTAGTTGATGTATATACCATTTACTGCTTCCAGTACACTAATTAAAGAAAGTCTGTCTTTTTGTTAGCTTTTTAGATTAATTTTTCTTTTAAACCTTTGTTCCTGTAAATATGCTTTCTCTTTTTTTTAAAGGATAAAGTTTCCTGGTTTCTTTTATCCCTGTTGTCATTTCCCTTCTTGATGAATGTATAAATGAACTGTGTTTCTAGAGCAACTCCTCAATAACACATCTGCATCAGAGATTTTACTTTAAGAGTAAATAAATTTTCAAAATGTCTTTTTGTGAGGAAATATGGTTATGAATGCTAGTCTCAAGAGATAGAATTTATGTGCAGTAATCTGCATAAATACTCCCAAACTGTATCTCTTACATAATTAATATGTTGACATTTTAGTAGGAAGGAAGAATTATCTTTTTATAAAGACGCAGTCAGTTAAAACAGTTTTAAATTCCATTCCCAGCTCCTACTTGAGATTCCTGTTGAATGGCAGTCTTTCTGCCTCTGGTTTTTAAGCAGTGAGTTATTTAATAACTCTTACATTCTTTGTTGTTGGAAAGTAAAGTTTGTCACATTTTTTTTTTTTTAAGTTTTCCGCACAGTATAGCAATCAGTGACAAAGAAGAGATTTTAAACATTTCATCTTACCTTCTTAAAAAGATTAAATCATATGAACATTCAGTTCTTCCAGGTCCTCTAAAAACTTCTGAATTCTGTGGTCTGTTGTGAAACAAAGGTCTAAAATGTGTCATGATCTGAAATAGGAGTGCTATCTACAGAGATTCTACAGGTTGTAACATTTGCTTCCATACAAAGGGACATGTAGGTAGGGAACATGAATGCACAAATTTGTCACCTTGAAACAGTAAGGAGTTTTAATTTCTCACAAGGTGAGATGTTAAATGCATTTACTAAAACTTTTTGCAAACTCTAATTAGTCTTCTTTGCTATAAGTGATTACTTTCACATTTCAGCAGTATATTTAATTCTGTCAATTAAGTTACCAAATAAGTCAAGATCTACATCTACTTGTCGGAATATTATGTAAGACAATGAAAGCATATTTGAGAGAAAGAACAAAGTGTTTTTTTTTTTTTATCGGGACTTTTCTAAATGGGATGTGAGCTACGCAGAAAATGAAAATTTAGAGATAACATTTACTGTAGAAATTCACTTTACAAGTAAAAGCTCATTTATTCCAGAGAATTACTTTCAGGCAAGATTTCGCTTTACCTCACCACCATCTGGAATATAGAATGCCATATAAACCATGGAAGTGTATTATGATTGACTCTTTTCATACAAGATAGCATTTAACTTATCAAATTTTACAGCTGAGAGTTGCTGGAGTAAAACATCTACATTTAGCAACAGTTACCACAAAAAGAAACTTCAGCTATGTTAATTTCCAGGAGAATTTTCGGAAACTGTTGACATATACAGGTCAACGAATGGCTACGAGACT
>NW_008632930.1:95080-95320 GCF_000691845.1 Merops nubicus | reverse complement strand
TTTTTTTTTTCTTTTTCTTTTTTTTGTTTTCATGTGTCTTTTTTTAAAAAGAAACTTAGTTTTTATTTTTTAAAAAGAGAAGTAAAAAGCTTTCCTGGATGCTTTGTACCAAAAAAAAAAGTAAAAAAAAAATGAAAAAAAAATGAAATAAATGAAAAAAAAAAAAGAAAATCTGTTTAAACAAATAAATATCCATCCAGAATATGAAGCCTGGCTTTTTCTTTCACTTTTCTTTTGGCT
>NW_008632930.1:78941-94866 GCF_000691845.1 Merops nubicus | reverse complement strand
CTGTTGAGATTTGCTTAGTTTGGATTGGTTTGGGATGTTAGAGACCCAAAAGCTCAATGGGAGCAGAGGATGCACCAAAAGCAAAAAAAATATAAAAATATAAATATAAATAAAGACATATATTTATCTAAGGTAGGTTTCTTGGTAGATGATGCTTAGTTTTATTTTTTTTCACACTAGATAGAGCTTTTTAAGCTTTTAGAGCCTCTCTTAAGCTTTTAGGGATCCCAGTGAGATGTTTTTCATCACGTATAACCATTGTGCACCAGTGCAAACAGGAGGTAAAATGCTCTGGTTCCAGTTTGGTGGTAGGACAGCTCCTGGGCAAAGCAGTGCTGGAGCATCTCTCATTCCCCAGATCAGCCAGACATTGTCTGTGCAGTCCCATGGGCTTGGCCAAGGTCTGTCCCACGGTGGGGGTCTAAGGAACTTGAGTAAGGACGTCACCAATCCCAACCTCTTGCCCCAGATGACTTCGGGCTGGAAAATCTTTTCCACCTCCAAAGTGGAGTTGTGGATTTGGGCACTTAAAAATTAGTGTTTAGAAGGAACTATTTCCTCAGAGAATGTTTCCTCTTGGGATTTTTGAGGTGGGTCAGGAGGGTTTTCTACAGATGCTGGCTGCTTCCTTTGGGCACCTACTTTATTGCCAGTGGAGAAGGTGTCTGCCTTCCTATCCCTGTCCCACCACCTGCTGCAGACCTCAGGTTTCTTTGAGCTAAAACGTGTCCCTAGGAAGGTTAAGGACTGATTTCATCCCAGCTTTTGGTGGCCACAGCTAGAAATGTTGCTTCTGGGAGTTTTGGTCCTTTTCTGCTCTTTGCTGTGTACATCTAGAGATGATTACCAAGCAAAACTTCAGCTACACCTCTTGCCTGCACCCCTCAGGAGGCCAAGGAGTGATGCTGGGAGCAGCATAAGGGTGTTGATGCTGTTTCCAAGCACAGCTCCTCTTTAACCCTCCTGTCTGCCTTCCCCTGTTGTGAGTCACCACGGGGCCAGACCAGAGCTGCTCAATTTTAGGTTTCCAGGCAACTGTTGCTGCCTTTTGGCTTGCCAAGGGCTGCCTTCACTTGCAAGGAGAGACCCAAGGGACCTCTGAGCCTGGTCCTGACCAGTGTGTGAGAGACTGGGTGAAACTGGAGCTTCTCTTTGGCTCGAGTTTCTTCTGTTGCCTGCAAAGCTTCTTTGGAAGTCAGCAGATAAATCATGGGCTTAGTTGGGAATCCTAGACTGCAGGCTTGAGGGCAAACCCAAGATGCTGTGTTGGCTCAGATGGACGGGCAGCATTGACTCAGATTTCTGTCGTGATGCCTCCACACAGACACAACTCCAAGTGTTTCAGAAGCAGGGAAGCTGCAGCAGCACCCAGCAGTGATCCCTGGGGGGGGACAACTGGCAGATCAGGGCACCCAATGCACCTCCATATCCAGCCCAGCTCGTCCAAGGACCTCCACCAGCTGCAACACTCTGGGAAGGCAAAGGATCATTTCAGCAGAGACGTTCTAAATGCTGCCTAGAGCCCCAGAAGGACTGGGAAAGTCACACTGTGTCCCAGCCCTGCTCCAGCTCTGGCCCCTGGGTCTCAGCATTGTCATGTAGCTCTGCAGGAAGCAAAGGGCAAATGTTTTTTTTGTATAAAGCATCTTTTCAGAGGGCATTTGCCCAGTGTGGTAGACACAGGGATACTGGGAAGGGGGGAAGGTGAAATTTGAAGTGTGCAAGTGGCCCCAGTCTCTGCCTCTGGCTTTGTCTGGCTAGAAGGAGGTAAAGGGAGGCAAAAACAACCAACCTACACAGTACTTTTCCTTTGCTTTCCCCTTCTACATTATTTCTTAGCTGTTTTTTTAGCTCTTAGCTTTTCTTTTTAGCTTCATCCCCTTCACTCTGCCTGCCCTCAAAAGCTCTGCCTTGCAGTGATGTGCCACTCGATGGAGGGAAGAACCACCTTTGTGGCTTTGACCAATATTCCTCATTTCTTTGTTGCATGCATTATTGTCCACTGGTGTTTCCCGTGGCTGGGGGGAGTCTCCAAGGATACCCAGGGCTGTGGCATGGCCACCGAGGGGCTGGGGGTGGCTCTCACCCCCCCCAGGGCACTGAAGGATGCTCGGGCTGTGAGCAGGCAGCGAGCTGTGGCAGATGTGACTCCAGCCTGCTGGAGAGGCACAGGTCCTGGTGGGAATGTTGGCCAGCTTTGCTCCCAGCTGTGCACAGCCCAAGGAATGCACTTGCTCAGGAAAATCGTGGCAGCGTTTGCAGAGAGCCCTGCGAGAGCCTCCTTCCCTTCCTCCTCCTCCTGCCTGCCAACAGCTGAGGTTTCCAACCTGACAAGCTCTGGCTCAGCTACCAGCAAGAGCCTGGAGGCAGGAACTTTCTGAACTGGGGTGGTTTTTGGCTAGAGTAGAGTGGGATGGTCAAACCTGACACCTAAAATTGCCTCACCTCTGGAACTATTCCAGGTCTGGTTGGATGGGGCGCTGAGCAACCTGCTTTAGCTGAAGATGTCTCTGCTTGCTGCAGGGATATTGGCCTAGACGACCTTGAATGGTCCCTTCCAACCCACAGCAGTTTATGATTCTGTGAAAATGGGTCATTCTGACCCTAAGCTGACTGCTTGCAGGTCTGGGTTTGGGTTTCCAGGACATGGGCAACACACAGCAGTGATCAGAGGTGAGCCCCACAGTGGAGCATCCATCTCTGTGTGAGTTCTTCAAAGAGCAACATGGCAAGCAGAGCTGGCCAGAAAGCATTAAGCCTATCACACTTCCAGATGGAAAAAGGCACTGCTCAAATATCAGAGTCATCCACAGGTAGCAGCAGCAGGGGCAAGTGCAGAACCCTGTCAGCAGCAGGAAAATACCTCCTTCATTTCTCAAAATGACTAGAGGTAAATTCAGCTCTCCCTGACTTCACAAAGCTCTTGCATCCATTCCATGGGCATGTTGGCCAGCTTTAAGAAGAGCATAGCTCACAATTTTAGGACAGTGAGATGGACTAATACCAATGATTATAAAACAAGGCAAAATATTTGCCTGATTTTCTATGGAAGAAGAGCTGGGACAATCTTTGTCCTCCCTGTCCTCCCATCAGTGCCTTGCTCCTTCTGTACAAGACCACATCCTTCAGCTGGGTCAAACTCAAAAAGGGACAATCTTTGCCCTCCCTGTCCTCCCTGTGCTCCTTCTGTACAAGACCACGTCCTTCAGCTGGGTCAAACTCAAAAGGAACTGATTTAGGAAGGCAGTCAAGCCCCAGGGCACTCGTTACAAAGCTTCTTATTGCAAACAAACGTTATAAATAAAATGAAATAATTTATTAATAGAGATTTTTTTTTCCCCAAAGCACCCAGGTTTCTTGTCTCATTGCCTCCACTGGCAGAGCAATAAGGTCTTATCACTTCTTGTGGCTCCAAATCACCTCTTGATGACCAGATGAGGCCACCTATGATGATACCTGTTCTCATGACAGACCTGTCTTTCCTCTTCTCTCCCTGGGTGGAGGAACCATCTCCTTCATTTCACCAAGGTGTGAATCCAAGCTCTGCCTGCATTTTGGGGACAATTTTCTGAAGCTCCCTTTCTTAAGCACAGGGACCTCTGAAGACACCCCTGCAACCTCTAGGACCCCATCACCCACCCCTCCACTAGTGAAAAATCACCAGGAATGGGGATTTGGGCGACTTGACTCTCCTGTCTGAAGCCAGAAGGGCACACCGATAATAGCAACCTTTGTTTCCCTCCCAGCTGGGGCATCGCCACGAAGGGAGGGAGGCAATTAAAAGGATATTAAGACTTCATCTTCCCAGAGCTTGTTGCTTCTGTTCCTCCTCCCTCTCCCCTCGGTTCCCCACGCTGAGCAGGAGTATTATTTCTCAAGGCCTACGCTGACGTCAATACGCGGGGTATTTATTTATGAAATCGAATCTAACAGTGGGGGAGAGAGGAGCTGAGGAAGATGGACGCCCAGAACCAACAGCTGCCAAGTTCTAATCCAGCAGCAACCTCCCAGGATTTTTCTACCTTTTTTTTTTTTTTTTCTGGGGGAGGGATGCAATGCCCAAAGTTTCGGAGGCCCCCGGGGAAAGCGAGATGGAAGAGAGGGATGGAAAAGGCAGGCTCAGCATCCAGAGCAGAGGGAAGGGATGCTAAAGGGAGGGCTTAAAGGAGGTAAAAAGCCCACTGCTGGTGCTGGGAGGGTCAGGTTTGGTCCTTATGCAGCACTACAGTTGCCTCCAGGAAGGCTCTGAGGAGGCTTTAGCAGCTCTTTCATCTCAACCTCTTTGGTCTTCATCAGCAGGAAATTCTAGGTCAATAATTTCTCCTTTTGACTCCCCATCCTCCCTCCTTGTTTCAGGCTCAGGCAGCAAAAAAGGACTGTCTGGGAAGGCCAGCACTGAAGTTCACATGGACATCAAGTTATCCCCTGCAACCAATGAGAAACAGTTTTCCAGAGTAGGACTTTTGTCCATTGATGTTCCCATGTGCAGGAGCAAGAAAGATGAAACTCAGAAAGGGAGAGTAGCTCCTTTTCTTTCCCAAGGAAGATACAAGCCTCAGGGCAGAGCATCCTCAGTGGGGAGAAAAGCCTGAGGAGCACAGATGACCGTGACAACACGGTGCCTTCAGCTTCAACTCTGGGAAGAGTTGGGAGCCTTTGGGCATTCCACACCAGCCTGGAAAGCATGCATGGAAGAGCACTCCCTGAGGGATGGAAGTAGAGGAGGACAGCTTTTGCCTTTCCCTCACCTAGCCCAGGATAAGGGGGAGGGAAAGGGGCATGGGGAGGAGGGAAAAGGAGCGTGGAAATCAAATCCATCCTCTAATCCTCCAGGCTTCTCCAGGCTTATGGCTGGCACCACTCCTCTCCAAGCCTGAGGAAAGCCTGCTGCATAGCACGAGGTGCAGCTGAAGGAGCCCTGTGGGTCTCCAGGTTGGGTTTAAAGCCCCTTCCCTTCCTGGGATACCCCCGCTGGCTTCCTAAACAAGAGGAGAGCCCTGGATGAACCCCCTCCTTGCAAAGGCTCCGTCCGTGCCCTCGCAAACAACATCAAGGTGTCAGCCAGCCCCGAGCTTATTGTTTCTCCAAAATAAGGGAAGAGAAACGTCCCGGAGATCTGTTTACAAGTCGGACTATCTCCAGTTATATAATGACACAAGCCCGCCTGCCAGCAAATTGTTGCTCCGAGCAGGGGAAGACAATTAGCTCGGCTCGCAGGGCGGCCAGCGAGCACAATGCCGGCTTTGTGCCACCCTGCCACCAGCCCCGGCTCACCCCTCCTCATCCTCTGAGGAAGAGGTGCCAGAGGGAAGGGAAAAGCCCCCGACTCGCAGGGGCAGCACCTCGGGGTGGGGACGGCAGCTGAGGGTTGAGGGTCACGGGGGCTGGAGCCCGTCTGCGAGCTCTTTTCCTGTCCTGGCAGCGAAGGGATGCCGGTAAACGGGTACCAGAGGCTGCTCTGACCCCTCTGCCCAAAAGGGGCTGGGAAGTTTTGGTGCCCGGCTTCCTGGCGCGCTGACGGATTTAGGTTCTCGCCGGCGCTCCTGGCGCTGCCTGCAGAGTCAGTGGAAAAAAAAAAAGATGTGGTATCTGGAGATGGGAAATGCCAAACTCGCTGAGAAATGCCGCTCGCTTAAAAAGGGAAAGGTGGTTTCCGGGTGAACTCGCATTCCTGGCCTCCAGTGGATGTGAACAAGAACGGGGCTTTGGAAGGCTCCGTGGCTGGCCTGCTGCAATGCAACCCGTGAGGAACGATAGCTGGGTCCTGCTCAGGAGCCCACCTGGGCCACCACGCTCTTCTAGTAGGGTTGTGTTGCCAAACCTCCACGCCCGGCCAAGGGGGAAGGACCTGGCACCGCTGTCCCCTCGCACGGTGGGGCTGGGGCACACCCCGAGGCTGCACGTGAGGAACATCTCTCCTCTCTCCTACATGCAACAGTAGCCTTGGGTTGAGCAGGCAACGACACATGGAGAGGCAAGAGGGCCTGAAATAAACCACCCGATGTCGTCAGCAGCCACAGATTAATTCAGTGAAGCTGCTTGTTGCTGCAAGGAGATAGTGAGAGAAGAACATGAGGCCAAGAACGTTATCTCTGTGATGAATAAGGGCACACAGAGCTGCGTTTCACAGGAGAAGTGTTGATCCACTTCACCAAAGCCTCACACTTCGGAGGAGCAGAGTGCTGATAGCCCGGGGAGCAGGGGAGACTTCTGCTGGCAGCTTGCTAGGGCACGGCTGCCCACGCGGAGCACTTCCACCTCATCCCCAGCAGCTCTGCCACAAGCTTCGTGGGAGCTGAGGGCTTCACTCCACCACTGCTCTCTTCCTCTACCTGCCTGGAGGAAGGTGCCTCATAGACTTTTTTCCTGTCACAAGTGTGGCAAGCAACGTTATGTTAGTGACACTGGTTGCCAACACTGTGTGTAAAACCACATTGGAGATAAATGGGGAATCCTCTGCTTGCAGAGCTCCCTCAGTGTTCATGAGGCACTGCCCATGCTCTCCGTGCCCATCTACTGCTTACTGGATCTTAGAATCATTTGGGTTGGAAAAGACCTTTGGGATCATCAAGCCCAACTGTTAACCCAGCACTGCCAGGTCAGCACTAAGCCAGGTCCCTCAGCACATATCTCCATGGCTTTGAGACCCTTCCAGGCATGGGGATTCCCTGGGCAGCCTGTTCCGGGGCTTGACAGCCTTTTTGGGGAAGGAATTTTTTCCTAATGTCCTAAGTAAACCTTCCCTGGCACAACCTGAGGCTATTTCCTCTTCTCCTATCACTTGATGGCTGGGAGAAGAGACAGACCCTACCTGGCTCCAACCTCCTTCCAACCCATCCAGGTGGATGTGAGGAAAGCCCTGACAGCCGCCAGGTACTTGCCTGACACGAGCTAACACTGCCTCAGCCCAGCCAAACGAGTTCCCTCTGGAAGCAAATCACATTTCTTCATCTTTCAAACCACTTCAAGCAGCTTGTCTTGCAGACTTTTCCAAAATGCATCCTCCCTTTCTGCCTCTTCCTGGTCCCACACGTGGGGCTGTGTCAGATGGCCATGCTCAGAGGTCACCGTGGCAGAGCAGAGAGCAGGTTTCAGGAGGTACCAGGCAACATTTATGCAGGTGGCAGGTTCTTGGTGTCCCTGGGCACTCGCAGTGGATTTACAGTGCAATGAGAGACAAGGCAAAGCTGCTGGTCGCTGCCAGGAACTCCATGAGTCTTCTCTACAAATCACAGCTTAGAGGCATGAATAACCTCACAAGACCCCTGGAAGCAAAGCTGGGAGTGTGGGTTACTGGCAAGGTTGGGGTGGTGTAAGGGAGGATGGGAGGGTGAAGAAGCTTCCAGGAACGGCTTGTGCACGCGTACAGCGTGGTTAGGAACTGTTCCTCCCTGGGATTGGAGTTCAGGCTATTATTTATATCCCCAGAGCTCTGCCAACACGTGACGTTTGCAGCTTTAGAGCTGGAACTCAAGCTCTGAGCAAGCTGGAGGCTTTCATTCACAACTGCAAGATGCCACAAGACCCTTTGGAGTCTGAGGGCAAGTAAGGCCGTACATAAAAATAACCCAAGTCCTTCACAAGTTCCACTTTACGACTTAGTTTCCAGAGCAGCTAAAAAAGGTATCTTCAGGTTGGAAAAGAAAGGACCATGAGGTAGAGGAGAGTTTTGTGAGTGGCTTGGGAGCAGGGATGGGATGGGTTTTGCTCTCTCTTCCTGCACAAGAGCAGGCAGCGTTACAGGAAAGTAGTAGGAGCTAGGCTGAAAAACAAACAGAAGAAGGAGATGTCTCTTCATGCAACAGGTAGCAGACCTGTGGATCTTCTCACCAAAGGATGTTGTTGGATATGAGAAGTTGACATGGATTCAAGGAGAGTTCACGGAAGAGAAATCCACTGAGAGTTACTAAATACATAGAATCTGTATCTGGCTCAGGAAGTTCCTGAGCTGAAAATAGTTGGAGGCTGGGAGAGCACTGAGGGGAAGTATTGTATACGTTTGCCCTTGTTCTTACTTCTCCCTGGGCTTCCACTCATGGGCTCTGTTGGGGTCCGGATGTTGGGTTAGATAGACCTTCACTCTGACCCACTGGAGCTGTTTTTATGTCCTTAGGTACCTTCATACTCACGAGGGGTGGCTTTATCCTCTTCTTCCACGCTTACTTCCCATGGGTCACCATCTTCAAGCACCCTCACCCACTCTCCGTTCACCGCAGCTCAGGCACAGCACACACCTTTCTCCAGGTCACCTTTGACCAAGGAGCTTAAGATCCTGACTGCTGGTAGGCAAATCTGTTGAACGACTTAATGGTTGTGGTCCCTGTCCCCAGATCATCCCCAAGAAGTCCATCATCACTCTTGGGGCTTGATGCTCCCAAGTGGTTGGCAATAACACTGCTGTCAGATGCTCCTATCTCTGTTGTCTCCTTGTTGTCCCCATTTGTTCCCACCCCAGAAGACAATGTTGAAACTCTTGTGAACCCAGGCTGTTTGCAGGGAATTAGGATTCTGCTGTGGTCACCAGTTGGCCCACTCAGTTCTGAGTCTGACCACGGAAATTGAGTCCTTAGTGGCATCTGTGTCAAAAAAACTCCAAAGCTGTCGAGACGGCGCATATCTCAGAACTTCTTTGGGACTTCATCCATCCTACTTGTGATATGTTTTAAAGAGTTTATTTGGAGCCTTTCTCACCCCTCTCTTCCCTGGAAAAGAGTATTTGAATTACAAGTCTCTGAATAACAACCAAGCGGCCTTGTTAGCCTTCCCTTCACATCTTCCCAGCTGCTCCTTTCGGGTCTCCTGGCCTGGGTCTCTCACTAGGACTTTGAGAAACTGCTGTAAATTAAGAGTGATTGGGATGGCATTGACCCCCCAAAGGAGAATTAGGAAAAAAAATGGTCTGGAAATAAAAAAAAGGAGCTATATGCCTGGAGCCCATCGATCCTGTCCTCTCCCCCAAACAGAGGGCAAACCATGTGTGGTTCCACCAAGCGCTATCTCCCGAGATCAACGCATGAGTTGAAGATTTTAGGGACTTCACAACAAGCCATCTGTGGTGGAAACAAATCACCTAGCTCTGGCTGGGTGGCTGCGGGGGTGGCTGGTGCCTGATCACCAGTAGGGCCTCAGTCCCTCCGAGCTGAACGCCCGCTCTAACTTTGCTGGCCCTTTTGTCACCTCAACTGTGGAGCCCACTGAGGAGACTTCAAAATTAGCCACCCAGAGCTCTCCAAAAACTCTCTGCTGTCGCCACGGGTGGAGTGGGATTTTTGCCTCCGGTGACATGCACGTTGTTGATACTCTTTCTGCTTTTTGCTGTTGCTCACATAACGGCAGAAGCTATTCTTAGCCACGGGAAGCCTAATCTTTAAGGAAAGAAAAAGAAAAGAATTAAAAAAAAAGCACCCCCTGTGAGCCATTTCCACAACAATAACTCGTAGCAAAGGAGGAAAGACGGGGGGCCAAAATACGTAGCCCTCTTCACCAAATAAGGCCCCTGGTAGAGGTGGCCCCCAAGGGCTGCAAGGCTTAGGAAGGACAGGGAGGGCTTTGGGGTGGAAGAGTGAATCAGCAGGGCCATCAGGTCACACCCACATGAATAATACCTCTCACTTCCCTTGAATTGTACATTGTGATAAAGACCTAGCTGCCTTTTTCGGTATTCCAGCGTCTGCCCCGAGAAGAGTCAGATGTGAAATTAGGTTTCCTGTGCCTTAATAGATTAATTTAGTTTGAACTAGAAACGAGGGCACGTGTACTGTCGGGAGCCAAGAGGCCTCGAATGACGTATGTCTCCCTTTTAATCCTTTTTGTGTGTGTGCTCGGTGAGTATAAACATCAATTAAAACGTGTTTTCTCCAAAATTTTAAACATTTACCACCACAAGCAACTTCACTCATCAGGTGCATGTGCACACAAAACCAAAGGTGATGTCCACCGTGCCATCTGCTCAGCTTCTTGGGACACCACGAGGTATTTCTGGACCACTGGAGAAATATTAACTCCTTCTTTTGTTGTCCTTGAGGTTCTCTGTCTTAACAGCTGTGCTTACCCAGAATACATCAGCTCTCCTGACTTCCTTTGGAGCATAGGAAGGAGAACCCCCTGGCTCATGTTATCCACAGCAGGAAAGGTGCAGACTAGACATTTTCTCTCCTAATGGATATTACAGCAGAGCTCCTGAGCGAGAACAGGCAACTGAAGCCAGGGATAAAACTCTTTCTAGTAGGGAACCACAAAATCCTCACGTTGAAATGTTGTTTTCCTTCAGAGACCTGTAACAGGTTTCCCTCTCACAGAGGAGACACAAATGGGAATTTCCACGGTGGCTGTGAAGACAACATCTTTATCTGAAGGTAATTCAAGATAAAGTTTTCCATGGGAAAAAATCTTCTGTGCAAGCTGGTGAAGGCTGCTAAGTGTCTCGGACGGTCCTGATGGAGCTTCCTTGCACTTTTAAGCTCTGTGCTGCTAAAAGAAGCATTTGCAGGTTTTACCATGAGATTAGCTCTGCCCCTTCAGCATTACAGAGATAGGACTGGCAGGAGACTGCTGGGCCCAGTTAAAAATGAAGATGAATTATTGCTGGCTTCACTCAGAGGAACCAACTTGAGCTTTTAGGACAAGATATAATGAGAAAAAGATGGAAGAAAGGTTGTGTAGATAATAGGGTCACTGCATGCAGAGTAAAGGGACTGTGTCAAAATCATCTCTGGGTCCAGATGTCTTATTGCTTTCCCACCTTAAAAGCAACCAGCTCTAGAAAATTTTCAGTCTAGATTAGTGCCAGTTCTGACTCATGGATAAGAGTCTGTGACACGAGGTCTTTTTGGAGTTTCCATACCTCAAAGGATATAGAAACTGGTAGCTATGATAATCTGATGATGCCTTCAAATACCCAAAGGAGGCAGAAGGCTTGTCACCAATTTTTCTGCCATCTCCTTTTTCACCTGTAAATCCCTGCCATGCTCAGCAACTCGGCGCTAAGTCTGGGGGTGGGTAGAAGGCTCTTCTCCTGCCAAGCAGAGTCTCAAAACCTTACAAATGAAACATAAGCCTTGCTTATCCCACCCACTTTGGTTTTTGGGAGGTGGCATTGGCCTAACCCACTGGGTTTATAGCTCAAGTTTTTCTGCATTGGCTGTCTGGCTGCAGTCATAAAAACTTGCATGAAGCCACTCCTGCTATGATCAACACCACCAGTCACCTAGTAGCACCTACTCAAGCAAGGGGCAGAGCACTGAGGGTGCATCCCAAGTCTTCCCTGAAGGCCACGTCACATGGTTCTGGATTGAGATTATCTCCTGAGAGGGAGCAAACTCCACCCTGGGTTTTAATGAAGCGTTATTTCACGCCACCTTCCCCAAGGCACGGCCACTGCTTCACCCAGCTGGAACAAAAGATAAGAAGTTCTCCTTCTTCTGCTGCTTGTGGCTTTTGCTGGCCATGGTTATCTCCCCTGGTTTCCTCCTCTCTGACCAATACGTTTTTGTGGTCACCCACAGGCTTAAGCTGCTAAACCCACAGGGGCAAGGTGCCTCCACCTCTGGAAGCCCTGAGCAGACCAAGCCCTGGGGCCACAGTGGGAGACCCTTCTTGGTACCACAGTCATTGCCACCACCACCTCCTCCTCCTCCTCCTCTCAGCCAGCTGGAAGGAGCCAAGAGTTTCCAGCTCTCTTGTCCTTCTTCCTCCTTAAAGTGGAATTTCAAGGAACTGTGTCAAGTCAACAGTCTGGGACAAAAACAACAACAACAAAAACTCCATCAGGAACACCCTGGAATTTCCTAGTGATTGCTGATAGCAGATGAAAGCCGCTGAAGAGCAGCACCAATGATTACGATGATTAATGTTCCTTTCCATGTGAATAGGGCTGAGGGAGGAGAGCTTGTGTGCCTTGAGAGAGCCACATTCCTTTGTCTTGCTCATCTGCCCCTCGCCAAGACCTTTCTCTGTTTTTGAAATCCCAAAACGGCTCCTAAGAAAATAAGTCCTCACAGCTTGTGTGGCTATTCTAAGCCTGTCCTCTGAAGGCTGGTCAAAGTTAAACCGACGCTATTTCAGGTCTTCTCCCTCCCCTTGATTCCCCGCTCGGCTAAGGGGACCCCATTTTAATTATTATTTAGGAAAAGACAGCTGCTTCCTGTTTGTATCATTAATTTATTTTGTTTCCTGAAGGGAAGCTTCGGTGAAGAGAATCTGTGGATAGCTGGAACGTCGCACAAAATATCACTGGCTGCACGGGCCAAGGTTAAATACAATAGCTAAGTTTATTTTTAAATGATTATTATTTTTCTAAATCGGTGCCAAAGCAGAGACTAAAATTCTAGCACATGTAACTAAGCTTTTACAGTAAATTCTGCCTTTCCTCCACAACTCCCCAGAAGGGAGACGGGCATTCTTAGTTACAACAAAAGCTAAAAGACCAATTTCCCTCCAATTATTATGAAAAATCCAAGGCCGGAGGGGGATGAGGTGCGGTTCCCTTTCTCCAGTTTCTCAAAAGCTCACACTCTGGTGAATTTGATATGCTGAAATCATGCCTGGCCATCCTGATAGCCTTCCACCACGAGATGAGCGGTTCGGTGGATGAGGGGTGTGCAGTGGGTGTTGTTTATGCCAGTTCTAACAAGGCTTTGGATGCCATCTCCTGTAGACAAATGGGTGAAATATGGATGACAAATGGACAGTGAGGTGGCTTGAAAGTTGGCTGAACCATTGGGTTCTAAAAGTTGAGATTAGTGGCATGAAGCCCATCTGGAGGTCAGTCACTAGTGGTGCTCCCCGGGGGCTGACACTGGGGGCCAGCACTGTTGAACATCTTCATCCATGACCCGTGTGATGGGCCTGAGGACACCCTTGACAAATTTGCAGATGATAAAGCAAGAGGTTGAGAGGGCAGGTGGTTGTGGTGCCATTCAGAGGGACTTCAGGAGGCTGGAGGTATGGGTCAACAGGAGCCTTACAGTGTTTAAAGGGAAATGTTGTTCCTCCCCACGTGAAGAACATCACCTCATACGTCAGTATGAACAGGGGCTGACCAGCTAGCTCTGCAGAAAGGACCTGAAGGTCCTGGTGCACAACAAGGTGACCATGGACCAGCAACACGGCCTCACAGAAAAGACACCAAGAGCATCCTGGGCTGCTTTAGGAAGAGCACTGCCATTGAGTCGAGGGAGGTGATCCCACACTGGAGAGCTAGGTCCAGTTCTGGGTGCCTCAGTACAAAATGTGGATGTGCTGGAACACACCCAGCAAAAAGCCTGAGCTGGGGAGCTGGGGTATATGATCTCATGAGAAGCCTTCCAACCTCAGCTACTCTCTGCCCCTGTGAACCCCAGACTGTGACAAGGAGCAAATGAGGTGCCAAAGCTCTTCCAAAGCAGTGGTGAGACAAAAGTCATACTGCCAATGTCACCATTCACTGTGTGAGGAGCTGTGAGCTCCACCTCCCTCCCAGTGAGCTCTGCTCCAGCATTTTTGAAGGCTATTACAAAGCCCTCCAAGCCCTCCACTCAGCCCCCACTCAATGTCTCACTGTTAGGGCAACCTCATCCTTTCCATTCATTTCAGCTGAGAAGTACCCACCAGCCCCTCTGCTGTCCATTCTTCCTGCTTCAAGGAGTTATTTGGCACCAGCACTATTGACCTTTTCAGGAGACCAGAGATTATGGGAGGTTTTATTTATTGCACCAAGTAACCCCTCACCCCCTGTCTTGTTTTTCCTGGTTTCCTTTTGTGTGGTTCTCTCCTTCACTAGGAACTTTCAAATGCCAAGATGCTTTGATGGAAACCACTACATGAGAAAGAAGAATTGTACAACCCCTTCCTTCTACTCCCCTCTTTCTACATAAGTATATCTTAAAATTAAATGAGTATTTGTTTCTTTAGAAGAGCATTTAACACTTCAAATTCAGCCATGAGAAGTAGGATATGCCAAGATAGACTCCAAAGGATGCAACTGTAAAGGCTTAATAAAAAAGTAGGCAAGGTTTGGTACATAGGGAGAGCTACTCATATCCTTGCAGATCCCATGATTGAAAGTTAGATGTGCCCCTCCCCTGGAAAATAACTTCATCTTGAATCACAGAATGACAGAAACACAGAATAGTGGGGATTGGAAGAGACCTCTGGAAATCATCTTGTCCAGCCCCCCTGCTCCAGCAGCATCACCCACAGCAGGGTGCCCAGGGTCATGCCAAGGTGGGTTTGGAATCTCTCCAGAGCTGGAGACTCCACAACCTCTCTGGGCAGCTGCTCCAGGCTCTGCCATCCTCATGCCAAAGAAGTTTCTCCTCCTGGTCAGATGGAACCTCCTGGGTTCCAGTTTGTGCCCATTGTCCCTTGTCTTCTCGCTGGGCATCACTGAAAAGAGTCTGGCCCCATCCCCTTGACACCCACCCCTTGAAATATTTATATTGAAGTGAACACTTGATTTGTCAGAACTAAAAACTACTGAAAAGAAACCTTTAAACAAAAGTCCCAGGTAACTTCTGGGGTAAGCTAACAAGCTGGTGCAGGCTTTTCAGCAGAAAGTGATGGCTGCACACGGGCTTGCGTGGAGAAAAGGAGGTAGGTGAGCAACGTTTTGGAGAAGGCACATCCTCCTACAGCACAGAAACGTGGCACCCTTCTGCTGCTCACGAGGAGCAGAATGAATGAATGAGTGGTGCAACCACACGCAGAATTCATTTCTGTCACATCCCAGGAAATGGTTCTTTCCCCAGGAAAGAAAGAATAATATAATGTGCCTTAACGAGCGCTCAGGGCAGGCAAGAACCCTAGTTTCAAATTGGGATTGAGTCTGAGGTTCACCCCTCCTGCCCTGGGGCTAACTGAAACCAGCTGAGATGGTTTCCAGCAGGGTCGTGGCTCACACCCCACCAATTAACACATGTTAACCCACATTTCCCACCAGTGCCTGCTCCAAAGGTTGGGCTCCCACCCCACTGGCACGGCCCTGTCAGCTAGAAAAGACTTGAACTTCCTTTTTATCCAGGAGATGGGTGGGAGTCTTTTGATGGTCCCGTTTCCTGCTGGAAGCCATCTCAGAGAGACAGAATTAAGAAGAAAAATAGAACTTTAACCTCTTCACTCAACTATGGAGAAGACAGTCTCGCCATTGGGCAAGGTTTATTCTGCTGGGAAGCTCGGGCTATTCCCATCCAGGGTATAACTCAAGGTCAACAGCAGCCGTCTCCAGGAATATTAGTCTTTCGCCCCTCAGACCGTGCCATGGGTAATTAATCACTTGATTGCATAACTTCTTGTAAGACAGGAAAAATAAGCTGCCTTTGCCAGCTTTGCAGACAAGTTATTTCACATACGTTTGAACTTTCTTCCAGTAGTTGTTGGGTTTTGATTGCAATGAATGAATCGCATCCAAACCCTTTTCCCAGTCGTGGAGGAGCCAGACAGCATGGAGGTTTGGGACATCCCAGTCCAGCACTGGGACTGGGTCACCATTCTGGTCCAGAGGGATCCCTCCAGCCTCCCAGTGGGTAGGGGAAGGTGCAGCATCCAAGGGAGAAGCTCAGCCCAGAGCACCACGTAACCCAACGTTTTACATCTGTGTGTAACTGAAAGCTGGATCTGGTCAGGTTGCTGTTGACCCCAGAGAGCTGGAACTTGCTTAAGAGTGAGGAAATCTTGGCATTTAATCCTAGAAAGTTAAGTTGTTTCACTGTGATCACCTGGGATGTACCACTGTGATGGGCCCAGCTGCAGGAGACCTTCAAGGCCCTGGGGATGATGTAAAGCTTCAAGGGGTGTTGAGCCAAGTGTGTTGCTGGAGTGGCTGAGTATCAGCTAACTCCATCTCTCCCAACATGCTGTGGGTCTTGCTTTTCCTTTCTACAACTTTTTATTAAAAAGCAGTGAAAAAGAGCAAGATTTTCTTTAAAAATATTTTATATCCTATGATAAT
>NW_008632930.1:0-78910 GCF_000691845.1 Merops nubicus | reverse complement strand
TCCCCGGCGGTGGCTTCAGCCTCCCCAAACCCCCAGCCACTCCTCTTCCAACCTCGAGTCTCCAGCTTTGAGTGGAGAAGAAAGCATCCCTGTGTCATCAGCTCTTCAGATTGCCCCAGTTAAATATTTGGGGAAGCTTCATCCTCACCTTTGAGTGGCTCTGACCCCTGTCTCCCCATTCAGCCTGAGGCTCCTGGTGCCACGAAGGGGCTAAACCATGGACTAAGTCATGAGTTAAGTGTCCTGTGAGTCCTAAAGTGAAGGGCCCTCGGTGACGCACAGAGGGAAGCTGAAAAAATAATAATTAGCAGCCAGAAGAATCAGAGCTGGACTGGGCTGATGCACGGAAGTGTTGTTCTTTAATAGAACCTGGAAGGGCAGTCAGGAAGCTTGGCTTGAAAGCCTTCCTGCAAAGATCACCTCATCCTTTGGCTCTAGGTAAAAAGAGAAAAAATTGAGAGAAACATTTCCCCCCTCTTAAGCGTTTTTGAGATCCTTTCAGGAAAGATGCTAATGAAGTGGTTGGCTTAGCTGTCGAGGCTTCCTGCACCCTACACGGGGAACCAGCAGGATGAGATGCAGGTTTCCAAAGCTACAAAGAGCAGGGACAAAAAGTAGAGGGGAAACCCCAGGAAGATGCAGACGTGCTGCTCCCGCTGCTGTACAGGGCTGTGCTTGCACCTCATCTGCTTCACCTAAGGCTTCTTGGTGCTCCCCTCCAGCACCCCACTGTCCCTAAATGTCTCTGGGAGGATGGAGCAGCTCCTCACCTATCCATGGCACTGAAGACATCCAAAAAACACCCTACACCTTTTGAGCTGTTTGCTTTTTAGCTGTGCTGAGAGCTCTGACGTCTTCCCAGCCATGTGCTCCTCACCATGCAGCGTGTGGCCACGAGCAGCTCATGCTCCATCTGGCCGTCGTTAAAGGGCTATCAAGAGTAGGTCATCCACATGAATTTCCTCCAAGTCTGGTATTGCACCAGTGTAATGACATGACACTGCTGAAATAGAGACAAATTAAAACCAAGGCCAGGCTCAGCTATTCCCCAGGTACCCTTCACATGAATAAACAAGATAAAGCTTGGGAAGAAAAGCTCAGGAAATGGTTCTATTTACAGCTTGATCACACATCTTCCAAAAGCAACTGAGCCAGCTGGACAACTTACTATCTTCAACCACTCTCCTGCTGCAGGATGCTGCCCCTCCAGATTGGTTGGCAAGGAATTGGAAGTAGTGTAGAAAGCAACCACCCAGGCAGCGTATAAAAATGATAACAACTTCCAAAAGGCAACGGTGAGATGCAGGTAAGGACAGAATCGAGGGGCTGATGCCTTCAGCCAAAAGAGGATGACCACAGCAGACAACTAGGTGGGTTTGCAGCAGCAGCACCAGTAGGAACCAGTTCACCCAAACATCTCATGGCTCACGGACCATGAAGTATTCCAGTTTCCAACTGTGGAAATCCTGCTGCCAGCTCAGTTTCCGGGAAGGAGAAGCTGCTTAAACCAAGGTTTAGCTGCTCCCGTGGCAGGCAACGAAGAACCAGCTTAAGTCAGAACTTGAGGGGCTCAAAGCAACTGGAAAGCTTCAAGGAATAAGTGGAAGAATCAGTGATCAGTGGAAGAAAGCTTTACCCATCCTCTTCCTCGCTTTCTCTACAGCCAGTGGAGAGGAAAAAGGGAACAGAATAATCTAATTAGCTGGGGAATCATCTTCTTGTGACCAGCTACAGAGATTTTGGGACAATAATACACCACAGATGGGTGCAGATCAGCTAAGCTATGTCCAAAATAGTCATTTTGAGCAGACTGGACCAGGAGACAGTCCCTTCAGCTCACACAGTTGCAGCACTTGCAGCATCCAAGCTGAGCAAGCCAAAGATTGTGTTTTCTGGAGCCAAATTCAGACAGCTCAAGGTGTGGTTCCTGGTCATTGCTGAGGGGCACCCTTATCTTGACTCTTGGGCAAAGGTGGCCTTCAGAAAGGTGTCCACCAACACCAGGTGCCTGTGCCTCTTTCTCCAAGAGGCTGAATATCAAAGTCCCATGATCTGGGTTTGCAGGAATTGCCTTGCTAAGGTCAGAAACTATGTTTTTCCCAGCTGACTGCAAATCAAACATTCCATTTTGATAAAGTAAAGGTTAAATCACCCTGGATTTTGCACATGCTTCTAAGAGCCTGTGGACATGTGAGCGTAGGCAGGAATTGTTCAGGGCAGCATAATGAGGAAAGCTTCAGGTTGCATAATGTCTGGAGTCTGCAAGTTAATATGGGACTGCTGCTGCCTCGTGCATTACAATTCCTCCTGAGAAAGTTTCCAAAGCATTGGTGGGGTAGAGAAAGATTTTACTTTTCTTCTTTACAGAAGAATTTAGCCAACCAGGGAGCTGAATCGGTGACTTTGGTGGGACACCCGCTGCCCATCGTGGTGTCCCAGAAATAAAAATATCCCTGGAGTCCACTTTGGAGGTGAGAAGAGAGAGCTGTGAGTGCACTGAAACGCTTGGGAGTGAAGATGAGGATACAATGATGGCTTTACTCGTGGCTTTTCCTTTGCTCCCCTCTCCCCTCTGAGACAGCTGCAAAGAAACTCCAAACTCCTAAAGTTACTAATGTCTAAATACCCACCCAACACTTTCATTGATCTCTGTTCCCTGGGGAATGGAGGACAAATATCCCAAGATTATTTCCAAACTCAGTCAACACGAAGCTGAGCATCCCCTGTGGAGGACAGTGCTTCAGCTGGGTCTTCAGACTGAATTCACTGTCGTTTGCCTTGTTTAAGCTTCTAATAAGTCTTTTTGCCATGAATTTTGTGAGGGTTTTGACACAGAAACTAGGAAGGAGGTCGGACTTATCAGCAACATGCTCCTACTAGGCTGCATGGCATTCTAGGGGTTTTCCCCTCCCGTGGCTTGCACAGGAGTGAAGAAGGTCCTTACGTGCCTGAACAGTGAAGCCATCACAAAAGCAAACGTCCCCATCAAAGCAACATGCACGTGGTTTAGAAGAGCAAAATAAATAGTTCCTTGAGCAAGACCTTCAAGGGTGTTACTACACTAGCAAAGGGAGGTTGGGTCATAATTGTCACCACCAGCTTCCTTCCTTCAGGCAAAACTTACCACTAAGCCATGGAACTCATGAAGGTAGAGGAGGATTTCCAGAAACACAAGTGTCTTTCCAGGGATATTCATTAATTATCTTACCTCCTAGATATTCTAGGCCAGACAGTTGAAAATAATGAAAAATAAACCCTCAAGGAGCTTTGCTCAAAATGTGCCACTCACTGTGAAGATATCAGTGCACCGGGCTGGGTGGGGGAGCTGTGAATTTGGCTGCTGAAGTTGAATAACCAACTAACTACCAAAAAAACCCCAATATTTTGGTTGGGAAGCACTCAAGTCACTGGTTTGGTTGTGTGGTGGATTAGCCTCAGCCAGCAGCAGCTCCTGGCCACTGCTCCAAAATGTTAGGGGAGGAGAATTGGGAGGAAAAGAAAACAAAGCCCTACGGGTTGAGATAAGGACAACACCACAAAGAGAGGAGGGATAACAATAATAATGATAAAACTAGTGAAATGATATATAAAGGAAATAGAAATAAGCCTCTCACCCAAGACGCAGCAGCTCTCCCTGCTCCAGCCACCAGCTGACACCACTCCCTGAAAACAACCCCCAGATCCTGGCCCAGCCCCCTCCCCTTATATAGAGGGTGTGACATCATAGATGGTTCCAAACACCCCATTGGTTGGCTGGGCTGTTTATCCCAGCTGTGGCCCCGCCCAACTGCTTGGGAAAATTAACCCTATCCTGGCCAAAGCCAGCCCAGCCTGGAGGCACTATGACCAGTTTTTCTCCTAGGTGTCCTTAACCCTCTCACCCTCCACACCCCTTTGAACTTGGGGGTCCATTCAGAACGTTGGATGGGGTAACAGCATGGTGGGTTGGTCAGGGTGGAGAGTCCCCACCTAGCTTGGCCATGTGGTCACCATTTGGGTGCCCCGGCACCTCTAAGTGACTCCATGGGATGTGGTGGCATGGTGTTCTTCAAAAGAAAATGGATGGAGCCCATCCAGGTGACCTTGACAGAGCAGCTGCTTCCTGTCTCCACTGCTGGCTGCTCACTCATGGGCTCCAAACTGGAAAAAAACCCCAACCTGTCTCTTGGCTTTGGTATTCAGAAGACAGAATTGGTCAGGAAATTGTTGCAATACCAGTCAAGGGGAGGCTGGAGTCTAACCACGACCTTGGCACCTTGCTCCTGCTGTAATGTCCCCACCACTGCAGGGTGTGGTGTCTTTGCTTCCAGCCAGGAGAAATGGAGGCAAGGAGAGGAAAAATAGGCATTAAACACAGGGCTATGTGACCCTGGGCTCACAGCCTCCTTCAGGTGCTCCAGCATGGTGTCCTCCATGGGCTGCAGGTGGATCTGCTCCACCATGGACCTCCACGGGCTGCAGGGGGACAACCTGCCTCACCATGGTCTTCCCCATGGGCTGCAGGGGGGATCTCTGCACCAGCACCTGGAGCAGCTCCTCCCCCTCCTTCTCAATGACCTTGGTGCCTGCAGAGTTGCCTCTCTGATGTAGTCTCCCTCCTCTCTCTGGCTGTGGTTGCTTTTTCCCCCCTTCTTAACCACGTCATCACAGTCACTCTACCTCCATCCCTGATGGTCTTGGCCTTGGCCTGCAATGGATCCACCTTGGAGCTGGCTGGCATTGACTCTGTTGGAACCTTCTAGCACCTTCTCACAGAAGCCACTCCCTGCTACCAAAACCTTGCTGTGGAAACCCAACCCAACGGTGCCTAAAACCCCATTTGGTTAGGAATTTTTTTTGTCGTTTTTCTTTCTTCTTTTTTTTTTTGTTGCAAACCATGTGTTAAAAACACTTTCCTGCCCAAAGAGGCTTCGTACCAGGGAAAAGTAAAGCGAAGTTACAACTTCTTAAAAATAGGACATAAGTGTTTTATAATTCCTTCCCTCCTTCCATTGCTGTGCAGAGCCACCCCACCCACATGAAAACTGCTGTCTGACTCACGCTGGTGTCTCGCTTGGAGAGAAAGGCTCTCCACCAACGGGGGCACCTGGTCAAGAACATGACATTCAGGGTGGTGTTGCCTCTTCACACTTCGACTCATTTTAAATAGCTGTAGATCTCTGACTACAGGGACCTCTGCATAGACATAAGCATAACCAATGGAAGAGACATGTTGTCAGAGCCTCGCAGCAAGCAGAGAGATCAGATCTTCTGGAAAATTAGTCTTCTTGGGCCAAGTTGACTCAATGGACAATAAGCCATCTCTTCTGTATAGGTTCATTTGCAGCCTGCTATTCTGGGAACACACATTTGACCTCTGTTACAGGGGTTTATTGTCAACATGTGTCCACTGGGAGCCTCAGCAACTTCTCCCATTGTCTATTGTCTTCTAAACAGCCTCATAAAAGCGTGGTGGGAAAGCCAATAACGCACCAAAGTGGAAATTGCTGCTAACTCAGAAGCTTAACTGGCAACTTCTACATCTTGGAGTGGTGGGAGAGGTGAGGCAACGGGGAGGAACATGCAGCTTGGTGTCCCTGCTCCTTCACAGGTTGCTGTCTTGGGGTGCAGAGCTGCCACGTTGCTGGAGGCTTCCTCCATACCATGGCAAGGAGGAGTCCACTGATGCCAAAAGCACCATGTGAACTGGGGTTGCTGCTCTGTGGTGGCTTCCAGGGGAAAAACTGAAAGAAGAGAGAGAAAAAAAATGGTAGCAAAGAGACTTTGCTGGCTGACCCTGCAGCCAAGTTTAATTTCTTCTTGCCCAAAACTCACGGTTTGTGGCTGGGCTGTTGTAGTAAGTGCAGAAAAGCTGGGGTTTTGTGCAGTGAAAAACCCTGGAGTCACTCAGCTGAATGGATGAATGAAGCAAACCCTTGGGACCACGCTCCCCCGAGGGAAGGCAGCATCCTTAGGAAACAGCCCAGTGAGATCCGTTTAGTCATCCTCAGTTTCATAACAGTCAACCTCCAAACTGTCACGTGCAGAGGCAGAATCCCCTCTGATTTTTGAGATGGTCCCACCACTTCCTATTCGTTGCTGTGGCCGGGCAAACAAAGGACCTGTGTGGGCATTTTGGGAGTCAAGAGTCAAAACAAGAGTCAAGTTTTTGCCCCACGTTGAGCAGAGCAACATTCAGCAGCTGAGGAACCAGCAAGAACAAGCCAGCAGCTAACTGGTTTTCCTGGGCCACCAGATCTGGCAGAGGGGCCAGGAAAGGAGAAAATGGGACAACATTGGCACTGCTTCCAGAGGCATCATATCCCCTCTGATGGCAGGGAAGGGGACACTGCCTCCCTCAACAACCATCAGTAGGTTCCAGGGCTAACGAGATGCCAGCGGGTGGGACATACTATGCTGTTAACCAGCAATTCTCAGCTAGGGCAAGGGGAAACCATCAGTGTGACCCAGGCTACATAATAAAGAGCAGAATAAAACTAAAACTAAAATAAAATCACTCAACAAAGAGGAAAACAGAGGGGAAGCCCTGAAGAGACAGACAAGCTGTTGTGGACTCCAGCAGCTGTTCCTAACTGCACCTCTTCCCACATGTCACCAAGGATGGTGAGCTCAAGGAAGAGTTTTGAGCCTTTCTTTGTCTTTTTCATGTACCTGGTGCTCTCCTGCCCTTAGTGAAACCTTTGTCTTCCTCCAACTGCTGTCAGATGCTCACCCTCACCTCTGAACCATGCTCGGCGTTGCCATGGTTTGGGAGAGGAGGGCTGGGGTGAAGCCCTGGGAAATCCTCCTGCCTGCCCCGTGCCCTCCCCGCTGTCCCTGAGCTGTTTACTGCCCATGGCCGTGGCTCTTTCACCAGGAAAGCAAAGGCTCCCATCCCAACAGGGACCATTTAAAAGTTGCTCAAGAGCCTGCAAAAGGTTACGTTGCTTTGCTCTCCGAAGGCAAAGCAGTTTTAGCTGGAATAGAAAGAAAAACACCCAACAGCAGCAGCAGCCACGAGAAGAAAAAAGAACGCCCCATGGTGTTTGTTTCCAAAGAGCACTTTCATCAGTGTCTGGAGGGTTGACTCAGTCAAAAATGAAAAGGGGTGGCACCGGGCGAGCTGTGCTGCTAAACAAGTCCACCTCCCACCGTGGGGTGGTCTGAGAGTTGGCTTTCCTCAGCCTCCTCCCTCAACAGAGCCTTTCCACCCCTGAAATCCTGGGGGAGAAGAATGGTTCTGGGGGACTGATGGCTGAGAAGCTGACATCCTTCCCCAGGCAGCTCCCCACAGGCTGGAGAAGGGTTTTGGCATGAAGAACTGGGGTTGGTGTCTCGTTGGGCATCCCCACGGAGGAAATGGGGGGGGCCTCACACTCCTGCCTGCTTTGGTCTCCAGGGTTGTGCCCCTCCTTGGTGC
The DNA here is from genome assembly GCF_000691845.1 of Merops nubicus. Classification (NCBI taxonomy): domain Eukaryota; kingdom Metazoa; phylum Chordata; class Aves; order Coraciiformes; family Meropidae; genus Merops; species Merops nubicus. Next base: position 71,511 of record NW_008632930.1, on the reverse strand, counting down.
CTTGCACAGCTGACTGCATGGAGGAGACCTAAGCTAAGCCTGGTTGGCACGGAGCAGAGCAGAACCTCCAGTGGAGCATGCCAGACCTCACCCAGCTCCATCTGCAGCCACTTCACCAACCACAGCCATAGAGGCAGGACAGGAAGATGGTGCTTTGGCTGCTCCTGGTGCATCATCACATCGTGCAGCCTGGTTCAGTGATCAAAGGGACACAGAAATACCATCAGGACACGTGCTAAGGTGGGTACAGAACATGTATAAGGAAGGCTGAGCAACCTGCTCTAGTTGCTCCCTGCAGGGGGGTTGGACTAGATGACCTTGAAAGGTTCCTTCCAACCCCAAACATTCTATCATTTGATGGTATTATGATAAATAAAAACATTTTGGGGTTCTTGAAGTCTCAGAGGTAGCATCTGTGACCGTCCATCCCAACATACAGCCTCAACCAGCAGATGTACAATTACTTCTACAATCAAAACACCTCCAAAACTTTAACACCCAGGTACTTTCTGAAGTGTGGACCGACTCTCTAGAACCATCACTATCTTCACACCTCATTGTACCTACAAAAAGAGAGGAGTCTGTTTCTCCCCTAAGCCTGGGCAGTAGGACCACACCTTGCTGATATTCCTTCCTCTAGAAAAACATCTTCTTCAACATCCACCCCAACAGAAACTGTGCTGTGATACAGGTGAGAGGAACAGGGATGAGCTTTTGGAGGAGAAATACTGCCTGGCTTTAGAACCACCCCCATCTTCATGGCCACCACATCCCCCTCCAGCAAGTGGGTATCCAGCTTTGGTCCTACAACCCCCTTATTTGGCTGATCCTCTCTCAGCTCCCATTCCACACCTCCTTAAAACTGCTTTGCTATGAAAGGAAGCGAAGCAGCCCTTTGGACCCGAAAACTTTAAAACCTCCAGCGTCCCAAATCTTCCATTTACACTTTTCTTCTGTGGTCCAGACACATTTTTCAGGCTCGTAGCATCGTCTGAACCCTCTTTTTCCTTTATTTTGCCTCCGAAATTGGCCCCGAAGCCTGTTTGCAGTATGTAATCCGAAGGTATATTGCTGCAGCTCTACATCTCTCATGGAAAATGGGCTCTCATTCCTTCCCCCTGTAATTCTCAGAGTGGCTTGGCACTGTCAGGGACAGGTGCTTGAGAAATGCTGATATATGGCGATTTTTATGCCGTTGCATAAAGCTGAAACTTGTTTGCAAGACGGATCTAACAGAGGACAACCACTGTGCTTCCACTAAACCTTGGATTTATGACCAGCACGCAGGCAGGGAATGTGAATGGCTGGCAAACCTGCCTCCTTTAGCATCTGTAGAAAGGCATGATGAATTAAAAAGCCCCTTATTCCATTAAGAAATGATTTCAGAGAGCCAGAGCACAGGCGGGCGAGCGCTGGTTGGCCGGCGGCGACGTCAGACTCATGTCCAGAATATTACTTAATGGGTTTTCCTTCTCTTTACTCAGAAGTTTCCTTTCATGCAGCCCTTGCCCCGGAGGGTAATTATTACACGTTTTTGGGTGGTTTTGCTCTTTTGGCCTTTGGCCTCATGCCTCAGAAAACCACCCGGGGTATCCAATCTCATAGAAAGGCTTTGTGGCCAGTTGTGCTTTCTGGGCTAAATACCTTAATACCTTTTTCCTCCTCCCTTTTTTCCTTTTTTTCTCTTTTTCCTTTTTTTTTTTTTTCCCTAACTTAAGCCACGTAAACGTCTCAAAATATCCCCACTTTCCATTGGTCCTACGATGTCATCTCCCACCCACTTCCCCTGTATCTCTGGCTGGCTGAGGACCACACTGCCAGTAGGATGCTCATTTTTCTTGGAGGGGAATAACAGCTAGGAGAGCATGTTTTATACAAAAGAATGTTTTGGAGCAACCGTTTTACTTCATGTTGTATATTTACACAGGTCTAGTGTCATCAAACACAGGACAGTCAAGAGCCTCAGAGCTGATATTTACCTTCTTTAATAGATGTCAATATATATTGGGGTTTTTTTTTTTTGAAGACTCTTCACCCGCGCGCCTTCGGTTTGCATCAAATTTGAAGTTGATTTTTCTACCATATTATAACCATATTTATTTAAGTTCCCACATTCTGTCAAAGTCTGTTTACACAAAGAACATTTGTTTTCACTACTGCTTGCGAGGAATGAATATAATAAGTGCCAAGGGATTTTAAGAAGTTGAGAGAATTAGGCTTTGGAAACAATACGTTGGGCTATTTCTTAGGGGAAGATTCATGGAGCACAGACACATTCTCCACTAAATCTATCAGGATGAAGCAGTTCTCATGGAGACAAAGCATAGCCAGTCTCTTCTCAAGTTTCCAACATTTTCTGAAATCAAGAGAAATTCTGGAAAAAAAAAAAAAAAGCCAACGTGGGGTTGATTTTTTTTTTTCCCAGAGAAAAAATGGATAAATAGGTTAAAATAATTTCACTTGCTGAAGTCAAAACCTGGGGATTGGCACCAAAAACAAGCGTTTGCTTCTGCCCCACAGCTTCCCTCTCCACGTGCTGTGATGTGTGCTGAAATAAGAGTTACGACCAAATTATCTGGCAGAGGTTGTTTGTCGTAGCTTTAATGCACCACTGTAAATTTTGGCATGTGCCAGGCTGGGTAATTCTCATTTTAAGACTATCATAAAGAATATTTCAGCTCAACGAAGGCTGTTTTCAGCTTTGAACACGGAGGGATTTGCCTCAACATTTCTGCGTCTCAGAGGCTGATGTTACAAAATATCAGGGGTGACTCTGAAGCATTGGTTGGCAAATAAAAAGAGGTAAAAAAAGAGGGGTCTGTCTGTGCTTCATTTTGTGGTATTGTTCAGAAAATGAACAGACTGTAAGACAATCCCCATCTCATTTGCTGTTGAGGTACAGATTGAGCAATGGCTCCCCCAAAATCAGCACTGGCAAGTGCTGACACATCATCAAAATTCATGTCATTTGATTTTAGGTAATATAATACCCTTTACATTTCAAATATTCCTAGGAGATTTCCTCTGCTATCTGGAAAATAATGAAGTATGTAATGGGTTATTCCCTTCTTGACTGTGTCAAGCTAGAAACATGGGGATACTTCCACTGAAGCATTAAAAAAGGAAATAAAAAAAAGAAATAAAGCATAAAAAGAAGCCCTTTTTACCAAGCCTTTGATCAGATTTATTCAGATGCAAATCTGCAGTCAAACTGATGTATTTAAGAGTACCAGACCATGCCCCAATATTCTGCACTCTGACTTTAAACATGGCTGTATTATAGTTTGCATCCTTCTGCAGGAGAAATCTCAGCTATTTTGTCTTTTAGACTCCCCAAGCACCAACCCAAGGCTGTTTCCAGAGGTTTTGCTGTTAGAGGCTAAGCAGGAATATATTTATGATCCATTTTCTTTCCCTGCTGCCTTAAACCTGGCTGTCCATCACGAGCTGATGGTGTTTTCCTGCAGAATAAATCTCTGTGGCAATCATTACTTTCTTTACTGCTCAATAACAAATGGTTTATCTACTCACCCTCCACTCCACAGCCCTCTCCTGCCTCCACTGCACTAATTCCCACCACCCCACCCAGTACCCACGCTACTAAAAATGCTTTTTGCTTCAACCTGCAGTGACTGTAAAGCAGGAAAAGTTGCAGGAGACAGACAATACCTCCCCCCCAAAAATCACCTGCAGAAGACTCAGTTATTATATCCATGGCTCTTCTTGGTTGCAGAAGCAACGTGACTCGTCTGCTGCTTTCCCCAGAGCAGCCCCCAAACACCTGTAATTACTGCCAGTCTTTATCCACATTAAAATGAAATTAATCCCCACTGGGTGGCCTGCAGCAACACGGGCATTGCAAAGGATGGTCGCAACGTAGGATGGCACCAAGGGACCCTCAGTGGTCCACAGAAAGTCACCAGAGAGAGGGTCACATCTCCAGATCTTCCCCTTTGAGGAGCACGAGGATGCTCGACATCATATTAAATATCCAGCCATCATTTCTGTTGCTGGAGGAGTTTCTGCACTCAAGACTCGGCCTCACTCTTCATAAAATTTGCTCAAGCAATAAATTATTGACAGTGCAAGTGCCTCATTTTTTTTAATGTATAAAGAACACAGAAATTCCAAGAGTAGCCTCCTTGGGTTGCAGGTTAAGGAGCCAGTTAGGTCCTGCTAATGGACCAGGGTGGTTCATGAAGCTTGGAGACGAGCTCACTCCATCACAACCATGCTCATGCCCCTCTCATCCTGGCTTTTGGTCTCCAGTTTATTTGCTCTTGGAAATCAGCTCCTAAGAGGCCTGTGCAGGTATCCCTGATATTTTCCACCACATATCCAAAAATGAGTGGATGTGGCACTTGAGGCTACAATCCAGTGGTTAGGGAAATTAGGAGGAAGGTCGGGCTCGATGATCTTGGAGGTCCCTTCCAACCACGGTGATTCTATGATTCTGTATTCAGCACAAGACCCATGAGATAGGAAGACTTCTGAGATTTCAGAAAAAAATAATGCATGTTGCACGAAGTGCCAACTGAATTGACATTGGCCAAGTCCTGGTCCCCAACCAGGAGCCCTCACCACAGCTTGGGAAGCCAGAAGAAAGCCCCATCATTTAAGCCAAGTCACACAACATATTTGTCTCATGACTAGACTGACATGAGCCCGATCCAGGGATGGTTTTTTCCAGGCCACAAGCTGGTGCAGAGTAAATTTAATTGTTCTACGAACAGCCTCCTGCTTTTGTTTAGAATTTGTCATTTCCACGGGCCTGTCATTAATAAATGAGCACGGGGGAATATCTGCCTAACGTTAAGAGCCAGAGGGCATTTGTTGGAAGATTTGAAGTGACCGGTCACAGAAAAAATCACGTGAAGCCTCCCCGTGGGTTAAGCAATGAGCCTGTTGGCTCAGGTTTGCTTTGAGATCGTGCAGGTTTGCAGAGAACTTGCACAGCCCTGGCTCCAGAGATCGTACCCTGGGAGGCTGCATTAGGAAAGTGTCCAAGCAAAGCTCTTGCCACCCTCTTCCCAGCCTCCCTGGTAGCCACAGCTCCCTCTCAGCTGCTGTTTATTTATCCCAGCTATAGAATAAAAGCTACAGAACAAATAGCCCGGGTTGGGGGAAAGAGAAGCACCAAGCTAAAATAAGAAAAACCCGGTCTCAACGAGGGGAGGGAGTCAGAATCCTGCAGCTAATAATTCTCAGCATGGCCTAGAATAAGCTAAATGAGGGCCGTCGGGAGGTCTCCCAGGGGGCCTCTGCTGCCTGGCTCTCCAAGCATGAAGAGAGGCAGGAGGAGCAGCCGAGGAGCTCGTCTAGCTGGGCAGATCCATCCAGCACTTCCTTAAAGACCCTTCACTGCCCGAGGTTCTGCGTTCAAAAAGGGATCTGGTGAAGTGTGTTCAAACCCTCCAGCATCCTGCCACTACAGCACCAGCTTCAGGACCTCTGGTAACCCAAAATGGGGTGGCCACAGAAGAAACACACATCTTCTGGGCTCAGCATCCCCATCCCTATCTTTGCCACCGGCAACCTTCTCCCCAAGACATTTGGCTCTGCAGGGGCTGATCCCAACTGCAACTCCTTGGGTTATTCAGGCAAGAAGTGGGGGAAAAAAAGGGGCAACAGCATTGAAGGTGGTGAGGAGGACGCCAAGGAGAAAGCACGCTGAGGCCGGGGCAGCTTGTGACACTGGTGTTCCTCGAAATTGGAGGCAGCCACACCTCTTCCCGCACACGGCTGGGCCCCGGGTTAGGCAGCACTTGGCTTCCTGTTATTAGACAACCTCGGGGCGAGGTTATTGAGTGAGTCAAGAGAAGAAAAGAGCATTGCCCGGGTGGTGGGGCCAGCAGGCTGAGCCCGCCCAGCTCGTCTCACTTGTGGGCTCACACCCGAGGAGGAGAGCGAGGGAGCGGGCGCACAGCGCTGGCCCCACCACAGCCCAGCGTGGGGAAGAGCTCTCTGCACAAACCCTGCCCAAATTCCCAAGAAGAAGAGGAAATCCATCTGCTGATTTTCCACCTCATTCGCTTTGGGGGGGACACACACCCCTCTGAAGAGCCAGAGCTGGGGGGACCCGCACAGCCTCGGGGTGGGGGATGCTCACGAGATAACCCCGCGGCTCCCGAGCTGTGGCAGAAGAAAATAATAATGAAAATTAAAAATAAATCAATCCAGGGCCACCCTGGCCAACAATAGGAGGGAGGCCGAGCGCCCGTGTAGCCATTAGAGGGAGGGACCCCAGCCCTGTCCCTCCTGGGGGGTGACATGATCACCTCAGCTGCTGTCGTGCTCACTTCTCCCCGAGGCCACACATTAGCATCCTTCATTCATTCCGTGACCTTGAAATCCCTCTCCCTTCTCAGAAAAAAAAACACCAACCCAGCTCCCCATCAGCAAAACAGGCTCTAGAAAAGAGGGGGTGGGGAGGGAAGGGAAAAAGGCAAAAAAACCCCAACCAAACCCAACCAAACCCTAAAAAAAAAGAGAAAAGAAAAATCGTGCAACCTCCCATGTTGCTTGTATTAGGTCAGATGGGAGAACTTATTTAATTAGTGACTTTTATAGGGCTTTATTTTTCGATGCCCAGTGGAGTAGTTAGGATGGGTAATAAGAAAGAAGTCTGGGCCCGTGCCAGCCATCCTAAGACAATGGTGCAGGGAGGAGAGAGCTGAGCAATATATTTGGATGTTTTCAATGCCTTGGGTTTTTGGTTTGGGTTTTTTTTTAAAAAAACTTTATATTTCAGTGCCATATTCTAAAGCCATTTGAAGGGTGTACACAGAGGGAGGGGAAGGGAATTGTTGCGGGCAGCCCAAGGGGAGGAGAATGATGAATAATGGAATGAATCTGGGGAAACTGCTTCTCTCTTTGGTTTCTCCATGGTTGGGGGAATTTCCCCCGAATGAGAGCTGCTCCAGCACAGAAAGAGGATGGCTGGGGCCAGATTTTTGGTGTAGATGGAGGTGGCTGGGTCAGGTGCACAGTTGTGACCTGTAACTGGGAGGTGGGGGCATGAGAAAGGTTGCCATTCTTTTTTTTTATGCCACCTTCTCTTTGCACACCCTGTTTCTGCTGCTCACCCCCATCACCAAAAACACTGCGGGCCTCTTCCTCCCCTACTTCCCACTGAAGGAATAGGAAAGGAGGGTTCAGATTCACAGATTTCCAATGTGGGATTGTGCATTTCCCAGCACGTGGCACCGGCTGGGGATGCTGAGGAGCGGGGCACTTTCCCCAACAACCCTGGACCACGCAGCACATGTCCCAGGCTGCTCAGGGCCACCCTCCCGGGATGAAATGCAGTACATAAGAGTATAAACCAAACCAGATGCTGTGTTGCAGGCTCTACAGCAGCAGGGTTTTGCTCCCTCCAGGCCCAAGAGCTGTGCTACCCGCTCACCGCCCATTGATAGGGGAGCTTCCAGAGGCTGACAGCAAAGCTCCTCAACGCCAAGTGTTTGAAGGACGTTCATAGGCCACCATCTAAGACAGTAGCCTCACCAGTGGCCAAAAAAGCCCCATGCAGCCTGGTTGCTCAGTAGCCAAACTTTGCTACTTGGGAGGGGAGTCAGCTTGTTTCCTGACAGCAAGAAGAATAATGTTAACAGCATTCAATAAATTCCTAGCAAATGCAACCCAATTAAAAAAAAAAAAAGGAAAAAAAAAAAGGCAAAAAAATAATAAAAAATAACCCCAGCCCTGTTGAGCTTTGTCCTTTCCAAAATGAAAAATATGGTTGTTTTGCTCAATCGCTTTAAAATCGACAGCGGCTTTGGCCAGATGCCACAGCCCTTTTGGCTTCAGCTTCCTTCCAATAGTCCTCTCCCTGCCAACTTGGAGAGCACAGAGGACACGGCTACACACCTGATGAGACGCTGAGGAATGGCCTTGGCTTGCAGCTATCTGGTCCCTGCAGCAGGGAAGTGGGAGGGTGGCCAGTGGGAGGTGGCCATCCGAGCGGTCGCCCGTGGCCGCAGCTCCCTGGCGTGGGGGGTGGTGCTGCATCACTCCAGAAAAGATGCAGCTGGTGGTACCCGAAGGATGCACGGTGGTCCCCGGGGTGCTGCAGGTGACTGGTGGCAGAGACGTGAGCCCACAGGTCACGGGTGGCTTCCGCCAGCATCTCGCAGCCTTGAAGGAAAGCACAATAGACAACTTGGCAGTTAGAAGTGAGGGGAATTTGTACCGTAGGGATGGTGTTTGGAGGGCATCAGGGGTTCATCCTCCTTCTGGACCTGTCCCTGGTGTAGGTGCTTGCACCACTACGAGCTCCTGGGCTCCTCACTGCGATAAGGACAAGTGGACATTTTCAACAGGACAAGAGGAAACGGCCTCAAGTTGCACCAGAGGAGGTTTAGATTGGATATTAGGAAAAATTCCTTCACCCGATGGGTTGTCCAGGCCTGTCCCAGGCTGCCCAGGGCAGGGGGGGAGTCCCCATCCCTGGAGGGGTTTCCAAGCCATGGAGATGTGGTGCTGAGGGACACAGAGCAGGGGGGACCTGGCAGTGCTGGGTTAACAGTTGGACTCAATGATCTTCAAGGTCTCTTCCAACCCAAACGATTCTGTGATTCCTTAAACTGAAATCCCACCATTAATGAGTTTCCCCCCACCACCACATTAGGGATCCCTCTGCAGTACTGGGTGGTTGAGTCTCCCCCCAGAAGCACGTGCAGCATGGGGGTCACTTCAGCCCCAGTGCCACAAGGTGCCTGTGCTCCCTCCCAGCACCCACCCTGCCTCTCGCTGGTGCTCCCCAAACCCTCATCTCCTACCTGCCTCTTCCTCCAGCCTCACTCACCACCATTTTCTGTGGACCATTTTCTGGTCCACAGGGGCCAGAGACTCGCTTGGGAGAGACGTGGGAAGGAGAAGAGCAAAGCACTGGCCCAGCAGCTGAGAGGCCAGAAGGGCTCTTGCGCAACGACAGAAACTTTAGGAGCACGTCCTGGTATCTATAGAGTTATTTGTATCAGAGCGCTGACAAGAAGGAGCTTTCAGCACTGCAGCTTGGGTGACAATATTTCTTTCCTCACTATTCCTGCCTTGACACCAGTGAGAGAGTCAGGGCTCCACAAGGGCATCCTAAGAGAGGAAAGACAATCAGAAGTTAGAAACGGGAAAGGACATGTCGTAAAAGTCATTAGTAAGCCTTCCCTGAATTCCCTCTGCATTTTTCATGGGGGGGAAAAAAAAAAAAACACCCCAAACTATCTTCCCTCTGCAAAAAAAAAAAAAAAGAAATTTGGAAAATTTCCACCTATTCTTACTGGCTGCATCCACGAGAGTATTTCTGCCTCTGGCAACAGCTTCTGCTCGAGTCTCGCTGTGCCGCTGAGACATACGGCTCCGACGTATGGCTCCAGGATCTTTCTTGAGCAAGGGCTGGTGTGAGCAATACAGCAGGAGGTGCTACAAATAGGCAGAAAGTTTTGCAAAAACACGGAGTGGGAAGAGGGTGCTGCTGCAGCTGAAACCTGTGCTCGCTCCCTCGAACGCAAACAGTCCTTGCCTTCCAAAACTGCACAAAGCTGGTGGCTAAAATAGCTGCTTTTTGACCTTTTTATCTTCTCCCATCTCCACGAGCCTCGCCGCTCTCCTTTTGTCTGCCCCAGCCACCTGCCTTTGTCATTAGCAATCAGCAGCAGCAATAAATAGGTGACGTTTCGTTGCTGCGGAAGAAGCTCGAGGTATTTTGGGCCAAGTGGGTTGGGTTGGGGCTTGCAGAGCCCAAAAACACACCACTGAAGTCACCTTGCCACCCATCCTGGAGTTATGAGGTCTGTCAGGAGCAACGTGCCCATGCACAGTGGCTGGAAGGGCTGGAGATGTCCCAGATGGAAGGGCTGGAGAGGAGCTGCCACTTGGCAGCAGCTTCTGCATCAGCAAAGAGAAGAAGGATTAAAAATCAGCAGCAAAACCCAAGAATGAAGCAGCTCTGGTGGGACTGGTGGAAGGAGAGGACATCTCTGCTGGGAATGCTCAACAGTGGTCTGTGCAGGACTTGCAGAAGAGGCAACCTGTTGGACATTGGGGGTTGGATTGAGGTGGCCAGGAAGGGAAGAGACTCCAGACTGGCAGGGAAGACAGGTCCCCAGGGCAGTGGGATGGAGGTGCTCAGCTCTTTTAGGTGCCCAGCTCTCCAGGAGCTATGTGCAGAGGTACCTTTAAGGCTCTGGGCCTCGCAGGCTTCAGTCACGTTTTAAAAATAGGATGGGAGGCTTCTACATCACTTAAGTATTTTGGAAAATTTTACTCAGCCCTTCTGCATCTCCTGTCAATCCTTCTCAGCACGGTGCTGAGACACACACAGGGCACGTACACAAACAGCATCCTTCCCTGACCCCTCTCAGCCACAGCTGGAGACACCTCTGAGGACCTCCCAGCCCTCCTCTACACCTCAGCAAGAAGAATGGCTTGGAGGGGATGTTACCTCTGGCTCTCCTGGAGTGACCCTGCAACGTCAGATAGGACACTAAAAAGCCCTCAGCACCACAGCACCAGGATGAAGGATGTCTCAACATGGAGATGCTTTTACCTTCAGGGTGGAGGTGATGCTCAGGTGTGACCTCTAAGTTTCCAGGGATGGTCTCCCCATGCCATGTGCTGACCCAAATCAGAGCCTTGGAGGTCTTTGCTGCAAACCCATGGAAAGATGACAGCACGTGACCTTGTGCAGGTCCCTCCATCTGCCCTGTGGTCCCTGCTGGACAAGAACATCAACATGGGACCATGGAGAAGCAGATCAAGGCGAGAGCACTGCCCGAGAGCGGTGAGGAAGGATGTTTCCTATTTGGGCTTTTTCAGCTCAGAAAACTCCCCAAAGTTCAGCTCAGACAGTCCTACCCAGCGTGGAGGGACTGTTTGTTCCCAGTTTTGGCAGGGTCGTGAAGGCTGCATGAGTAAGAGCATCCCTTAATGAGTGTAATATGCTGCACCAGGTTAGAAAGCACTCTCTGCTTTTGTTTTTCCTCCGTGCATGTGTGTGTATTTCTTTTTAGAAGAGCAGGGAATGGAGAGCAAACATCACAGTTGTGGTTTTGTTGGTTGGGGCACCGATGAACCCCATTCTGATCAGGCTGTTTATGAATCACTGGAGAGCCACACCCACCCCAAACAGCTCTGCATCCAACCTGAGAGCTGCTTGGCACCTGTACTGAGCAAAAGCTCCTTCATCATTCTTTTTGCTGCCTGGGTTTTAGTGGAATAAAGAGAAAAAGGTAAGAACCACCTTTGAACTTGAGGCAGATGGAGAGAGGTGATCCTGCTGCTCTGCTCTGCCCTGGGGAGACCTCACCTGGAGTCTGTGTCCAGCTCTGGATCCTCCAGCACAAGAGGGATGTGGAATTGTTGGAACTTGTTCAGAGGAGTGTTACAGAAGTGCTCCAAGAGCTGGAGTAGCTTTGCTGTGAGGAGAGGCTGAGGGAGTTGGGGCTGTTCAGCCTGGAGAAGAGGAGGCTCCAGGGGGACCTTATAGTGACCTTCCAGTACCTGAGAGGGGTCTACAAGAAAGCAGGGGAGGGACTATTCACAAGGGTTTGGAGTGACAGGACAAAGGGTAATGGCTTTAAGCTAGAAAAAGATTTAGTTTAGACATTAGGAAATAATTCTTCAATCTGAGGGTGATAGACCACTGGAAGAGGTTGCCCAGACAGATGGTGGAGGCCCCATCCCTGGGGACATTCAAGGCCAGGCTTGTTGAAGCTTTGAATAGCTTGACCTAGTTGGAGATGTCCCTGCTTATGGCAGGGGGGTTGGACTAGATGACCTTTGGAGGTCCCTTCCAACCCAACCATTCTATGAATTTCTCCAACAGAGTGGGGGTGGGTGTGGACCTGTGGGTCTACACACATACCACTGCTCACACAGTTTGCTTTGACTTTTGGGATAAAGGAGACAGCTCCACCACTGGATTTCTTTCCCTTTGTCTCCCTGACTCCCTTTCTTCCCTTCCCTGACTGGTTTGGTTTGGGACACTTGCCATGTGCCCATCACATCCCAGCCCTGGGGAATGATGTTTTCATGGTGGTGACCACCAAGGACATCTCCATCCCTCCCATGGCACATTCCCCCAGCGCTGCTGGACCCAGGAGCTGCTCTGCCAGCCCCCGACCACCACCCTCTGCCTGTTCACCAGGGAGGGACCCTTCACCACATGCCACCAGCACCTGTCCTCCACCCTGAGCATCTCTCCTGCTCCATCCCTCGGGATGCTCCTGAAATCCCAGGCTTAGCCCCTTCCCTTCTCCTTCATGCTTTTCCCAGGAAGGAATGCCTCGAAATCCCCTTCCTTTTCCCCTCCATTCCTCCAGGGCTCCTGGGAGGCACTGGAAAGGTGCTGCTGGATGACGCCGAGGCCACGTGTTCCCACGGGACCCCTTCAGCCTCTCCTTGCAGGACCAGGGTGATGGGGAAGGGAGGGGAAATCTCCAGCGTTGAAAGCTGAGGAGCAAAGGAGGCACCAGGATCTCGGACCGGTGTGGAAAGAGAAAGCTCTCTCCCACTGGGTAACCCGGCAGCAACTGCTATTTCAGTAAACATATCATTTTGTGCTCAGTAAACACACATTCCAGAGGAATGCTCTCATTGTTTTTTCGCTCTGTAATGCATTAATGAAGAAATAAAGTTTAGGTTGTGTAATGGTGACAGCTTGAAGTCATTTCGCCCAGTGTTATTTCTCAGCAAAGGCTCGGCTCTCGCTGGAAGGGGAGGAAGAAAAGGCGACCAGATTTCCCTTCAAACTCACCAACATGTGCAAGAAAAAAAAAAAGAAAAAGAAATCAAAACATGACAGCAATTAACTCCCCTCCACACGCCCCAATAAAACCACCTCTCTCGCTCGCTCCGAGCTTTGTCACGTAGGGGGCTGTTTCTGGAGGAGACAATACAAAGTGGGTTTATACAAGGCTCTTGTTTTAATTTTTGTTTTATATCCACTGGAACCCTCAAGTAGTGAATTCATTTCCTGATATAGTAAACATTTCTGATGGCCAGGATTCTTTCCCTTTTCCCAAATGAACACAACAAACCCTTGCTCCTAACTCACCAGCAGCCCAGTCTACACAAACAAGACCCATCAGCTACATTTTCAAAGAATGCATCTGAAAAGCACGCAGCTAGGAAAATAAACAAACAGCAACGCCTTCAACGAGAGCCCGGCACAAGCTGGAAGCTTTGCTGCCCCAAATTTGCTCGAGCCTTCAATGGCATGTGGAAAAACCATCAGGTTTGGGGTTTTTTTTCCCCCCTCTGTGTCCCAGGAAAGGAGCTTTGCTCTAGCAGTCGCCCACCGATGGCTGGGGGCTCGCTGCTAAAGGATCTCAGTAGTCCCCTCTGATTTCTGACCCTATTTGCACTATGCAAATGTCTTCTGACAGCTCTCTTTTCCTGTCATTAAAACAAACAATGGCCCCTGCAACCAAAAAGGAAATCAGTAACAGGCGAAAGCTGTTCTCTCTCTTTTTCTTTGCTTTTTTTTTCGGTTTTTTTTTTTGGTTGTTTCCTTTCCCTAGTTTTGGGACTAACTGCTAGTAATTACCCTGAAATATTCACAAACCTTTTCCTCTCCCAAACTGTTTTACTCATCCTAGTGGCCGACTCAACACGTCTAATATAATTGCTCTTCTAAAAGCCCTAAAAAATGGGGAAAAAAAAAAAACCACTCAATGATCAACCAGGTAAAAAAACACCTCCTGTCTTTTTTTTTCTGATTTGTGTGTCTCTCTATTCAGCTACACACAGACATAAAAATAATATTAGGAAAGATATGAGGAAATTTTGTAATAGTTCCTAGTCTGCCTGGAATAATTTAAATATTGTTCTAAAAATGGAGAAACATGAAGAAATAAGAAGTAATAAGTACTGGTGGATGGATGTGCCTGGAGAAGAAGATGCTTTTCTCCCAGGTCATCTTTCCATTCTCCACAGCACCCATCCTGCCCTGAAATAAGCACCCAGCCCCAAAAAATGCCTCACTGGTGGTCATGTCTTCCCAATGGTGGTCTGGGCTACCTGATTCCAGCCCCTCCCAGCACCTGGATGCTCTGCCTTTGGTTTCAGTGGGCAAAAAGCTGCGTTCAGAGACTTCAGGGTACTTATATACTCCTGGGACTCACTTGCCTTTGAAATATGGTGTATATCACCCTAAGCAGGGCCAGTTTTCCACCCCATCACACAAGCTTTGTGCCTGTAGGGCTCAGGCGAAGCCAGTGGTGTTAATGTTGACATAAGCTCACAATGACCAAGTGGGAAATTAGTCCCGTAACACTTGCTTGTCTTTTGCAAAAAAAAAAATCTTCTAAATGGTCTTAATGGTTTTGTTTGTGGTATGTGTTGCTCACTCCTGACTGTACTCCTGCCAAGTTGTACTTTTCACTGTAAACACTGGCCTCTCAAAAAAATGTTGAAGTAAAGCAAACCAGAAAAGATGTTCAAAATAATGTTACAACCTAATTTAATTTATCCCTTGGTAATTGCATTTGTAGGAAATGAACTACGCAAACAAAACAGAACCCAGGGCTCTCCAGCCACCCCAATTGCTTTCACATGCAGAGGCACTGGTCGCGGCCAGCACACGGTTAAGTCTCCAGCTGGGGCAGAAGAAGGGTTTGGAAGCTGGGAGGGGTGCAAGGGGACACCTGCCTTGGGTCCTTGCTTGTAGGTGTCACCTATTGCCCACCAACCTCGCCCACCACCTTGCTCCTCTTTCTCCTGCCACTCCTTAATCCTTCTCGTACCAAGCGACCCGCTCCCCGCGTCGATCCTGGAGGAAATAGAGCTGGATGACGACTTGCCAAACTCAATTAACCACGCAACTGCAGCCCCGTCTCCTGGCCCCGTTCCAGGAAGATATTTACTCGCTCACCTCATTTTAATTGCATGAGCTGCTCCGAGTAAACCCCGTTGAACTTAGGCCTCCGTTTGCAAACGCTGCAGGAACTTTACGGACGTCTTTGACGTGCCGTTATTACGTGAAGAGTTTCTCTGGCTGCTCCTCAGCCTTTGGGCTGCTTGTAAACCATGCAGCCTGACTGCAGTTCAACTATTTGTTATTTGCCTTTTTTCTTTGTTTTTTTACCTTTTTTTTTTTTTTAAATCTTTTTTTCTTTTTTTTTCCCCCCCCTTCTCATTCGTGCTCTTCTCAGTGAATCGAGGCACGCGGCCCTGTTTACCTCCATCACGTGGTGGAGCTTCTCTGCTTTGATTCGAGGAGTCCCAAACCCATGAGCATCTCCCACAACCAGCTGCACAAACCCCTCGCCGCACAGACCCAGCCTGAACAAGGATTTGCACGAGCATTTCCCATTTACACGAGTATCTGCAACACATCCCCATCCTCTGAATGTTTCAGCGAGGGGTGTTGTACCTGCCTGATCTCCTGCCAGAAGCCATCACCAGGAGAATCACTGGCCGTGCCAAAATAAACTCATGGTTTTTATTTGAGGGAGGACTTGTAAATAGTATTTTTCTAGCGTTCAGCCAGTTCTAAGTGGGACTCCCTGGGTGATGAATGCTGTTTACAGTGCAGCTCTGTTTGTTGTGAGATGGGGGGGTAAAAAAAGGCAGTTCCTTGCACTTGGTGGCCACGTGCCAATGCGGTGGAGGAAGGTACATCCCCTCCTGCTGTCACTCTTGCAGGAAAAGCTGGTGCCCCATTTCTTGCTCTGCTTCGCACTAAAAGCCCACGTGGATACCCAGGATTGTCACGCTCTCAGAGTGGTAAATCATAAGAAAGATGAATGGGGAAGTCCTAAATTGGGTGGAGGAATTTTGGTATTTTCCCTACGAGTCATGCCACGGCTTCATGGCTGGAAGGTCCATGAATGGGACGACGTGATACACCCTGCAAGGAACGATGAGCCGCGTGTCTCGGTGGATTCAGAGGCAGGGAAAGCTCATCCCTGATGAGGGGAAGTGCAGGTATCAGGTGGACTTCTGTGCAACACAGCTCTTCCTGGGCCAGCACGAAGCTGCAGGGACACCACTGGCTCAGGAGTGGGGCAGGACCTGGCACAACCCAGGAGGAAGGCGGCACAGCCATCCAGAAGCCCCATCTCCATCGCTTTGTCTCTCCAGGTAATCGTGGCTTCTCCTAAACATCTTGAGAAACCTACACTTTGCAATGATGAAATCACACCTCTCCCACAGGGGAAAAGGGAGTCTTTTTCTTTCTGCTTTTTCCTGTTTTCGCTCTGTTCAGCGTGGAAGGGAACTCTCTTTGCAGATGGAGCGTAGGAACGGGAGCGCTGTGACGTTCCTGCAAATGCCACAGAGTCCTTCTGAAACTCTGCCTCTTCAACCATTCAAGACCTGCTGTTTCCTTCTCCCTACCATCCTCGGGGAGGAGGAAGAAACATCTGGAAGCTACCGGTGGCTCCAGGGTGGTTTGCAAAGCTGAAGGCTGTGGAAGATCCAGGGACACTAATGCCGTTAGAAGTCAAGAGTCTGGCAGAGCCAATGGCATCACTCCAGATTTCTGAGACCTGAAGATGCTTTATCTCTCATCTTGGACACAGCCCCAAGATGTGGAGGATCTTGATCACTCTCATTTCTCAATGCTTATGAGAGAGTTAAACGAGAGGTGGGTGCAAGCTGGGGTCCCAAAGTCCCCAGCTTGGACAGGAGGTGCTAGGTTTAGAGACACTTTAACCCTCTTTTGCCATTTGAGCCACGTCCTCTCTTCACCTTCACTTGGTGAAGATACATGCTTGGTGTGACCTTGCCTAGACCGTGCCCGAGTAGCTTTCTTGCTGACTACAGATTCCAATTTCCTCAGCTTTGACAAGCTTCCCCTTAAGGAAACCCAACAAAACAAAAACCCTTTCTCTTGACTTGAATGTCTCACTGCTGGTTTTCGTGGCAGGGATGCTCATCTCAATTAGACTGCGGTCAACAGCGTTCAGTGCCTCATTGATCCTCGCTTGTCAAACGAGCTCCTGTGTGGCATTGAGGACCAAGTCTGGAGGAGGATCTCCACCACAGTGCTTGGAAGGGGCTGCTCCAAAAAGCAATCCTTTCAGACGTTGAGAAATGCTTCTCTGGACCTTGTCCTCACATGACATATGACCAATTTCTGCACAAAGATCTGCAGTCGACTTTTATTACAGCTCTGATTTAGCTGCTTCTTTGATTTATCACAACAATGCACATTCAATATCTTCCTTCTGATCCAGAGGCCAGGAATATAACTCCACTCATATGTTTGTGTCCTTAGGACTCGGGATTTCACAGATTCAGAAACCCATTCATGGATTCACAGGGTTTAAGGCCAGAAGGAACCATGAGAACATCTGGTATGACTTCCTATATTTCAAAGCCATACAGTTGCAGCCAACTAGCCCAGTACCCAGCCCAGTAGCTTTGCTGCATCTTCCAGAAAAACACCCAGCTCTGGACATACCATGGGGAACGTGAACACATCAGAAGTTGGAGACTCACCATCTTACTTGATTTTGGAGCTCACATGAATTAAATTAAAACATGTGCCACATGTGCCTTATTTCATAGAATCCTTGAGGTTGGAAGAGACCTTTAAGATCACCAAGTCCAACCATTAAGCAAACACTACTAAGTCCTTTGCAAAAACAGAATCAGAATCTGTCAGGGTTGGAGGGGACCACAAGAATCACCCATTTCCAACCCCTCTGCCATGAGCAGGGACACCTCCCACTAGATCAGGCTGCCCAGAGCCTCATCCAGCCTGGCCTTAAAGACCCCCAGGGATGGGGCCTCAGCCACCTCCCTGGGCAACCCATTGCAGGGTCTCACCACTCTCATGGGGAAGAACTTCTTCCTCACATCCAGTCTGAATCTACCCACTGCCAGCTTTGCCCCATTCCCCCTAGACCTCTCTCCACTTTATAACTGAGCAGCATTGCCTGGCAAGCTACCTTCTCCAGGCTTTGGAGTTGTTGGGGTGGTTTTTTTTCCCAACATCTGGACAAAAGGAAGAGGTATCAGAAGTATCTGTGAGTCAACTTCAAAAACTTCCTTACACCATTGCTTCCATTATTATTTGCTCCTAAATAACACAGAGAAAATTCACTTGGGGTATTTCAATCTGCATATTTTTCAAAATACTTGCACTTAGAAAAATGAAGAGAAATTGAATCTGCTGATGAAAATAAAAAACCCAAATTGATGTTTCTTGTTGAAACAAGGGCTGTGACCAGCCTTGCCAAAGAGCTTCTGAACAGCTCGCCCATCTCCCTGGACAGAAGTGTTGAACATTATTACTCTCTCCCTGTCTCCTTTTGACATGGCAACGGAGACAGATCTCACACCACTGAGTCATATTCACCAGCTCTGGAATTAGTTGTGCAACCTTATTCTGCATCCTTCCCAGTTTCCAGTAGCTTTACTATTCTCTGTGTCTCCTGATCCTGAAGGACTTTGACCATTGCCACGGTTTTAGCTATTTGTCCAGGATGTAATTTTCTCCCTGTTGCAAATTTACACCAGGAGCTGTTAAGTTTTCTTCAGAATGATCCTTCCTCCTCCTTTCTGAGCGGGCAGAAATTTTAGTGCTACCTGAATGGCCTTCAGAAAGAAGCTCATTCCAATTTCATTTCCTGAACTCCCTGACTTTCTACCCTCCATCCAAATGTCATTGGTTTTCATTATTTTCAGTGTGCTTAACAAATAGCAGTGGAAGAGCTGGGCAGAATCAGATACTTTCTCACGTGGGTTTCTTCATCTTTTGCAGTCCAGGATATGCAAGGAAAAGAAATAGCTGCTGCCTGGGCTGAGGAATGCAACAGCTGCACGCTGGCAGGCAGAAATTCCGGTGACGTCGGTGGCAGGAATGTGGGTACCACCTAACCACCCTGTTGCTAATACTTCTACCTTTTACCTCTGGGCTGGAAGAGCCACGTCATCCATCTAGCTGGAAGTCATGCTCTGAACTTGTTTTGGAGAGCTGGTGCGTGATTGTGGGGACTTCTAGCTGAGGAATGTGGCTGTGTCTCATACAGCAACTGCGTAAAAGCATCCAGGCTGGAGGACTGGTGGCCTCCCAGGAACCACAGAGTGGGGAAGGGCAATAAAATCATTAATATTAATCGTGCCAACCTTGGAGGAGCACGCCAGGGCTCCATCAGCAAGTGTGACCCCAGCACGATGCTGTCTTTGAGCAAAGGAACAGTGATGAGACATGTACCTGAAAGCTGCAGGCATGGCCAGCTGCTGGATGTTTGTAGACTTCTAGATATGAGGTATCTCCAGAGCCTTCTGTGGTTTCACTTCATCCATTGAAGGTGTCCAAATACAACCAGTCTTTGCCTGAGACCACGCTTTTGCTGCTAGGAGGAGAGTGTTTGGACAGAGGCAGCCTGCCTACTAGTGAAAAAAAAACACAAACAAACCCAAACAACAAAAATAAAAAGGATCTAAAGTCTAATTTCTGGAAAATTCTGCCTTCTTTTTGGGTATTTCTGCTGTTCACTGATGAAATAGTTGCACATCTCACACTGCTAATATATGATCCCCACGTGGCTCCCACCAGTTTCACAGGCGAGGAGCTGAGGCACAAAAAAGGAGAGGAGATGAAGGATTGAGCTGCAGGAGAAGGCTTCTGATGAAGGCAGAGTCCACGTGCTTTCCCCAGGCCCCACTATCTCTCTCCTCCAGCCTTGCAACAGCCACGGGAGAGAAAGAGCCAAGCTGAGCAGAGCTGAGACCCTCTCCTGTGGATCTACGCTCAGAGATCTCCAAATGGAGAAAGCATTTTGGTGTGGGTGTATGGGCTCAACCTCTTCTTCTTCAGAAAAGACAAAAAAGACAGAAAAAAAAAGATATGAAACCGCTGTGAGGGAGCCAAGGGGGATTTTTCTCTTTTTTTTTTTTCTTGGCCCTCTTGCTCCTTCTGTGGGAACCCAGCAGTATTGTTTCCAGAAGGCTCGGGCTCTGTCACCCAAGTCTTTGGCATGTTTGGGGACACCCTTACTACTTCCCTTTCCTCCCCTGCAGGAGAGTCCAACTCAGCTTCGACCGCAAAGCCCAGGAGGCCTCGGAGTTTGTCTGAAACAAAAGAAAAAATTGCGAAAGGCGGCGGTGTCAAATAATGCTCCCATTTAGGAGGAATTTTGCTCCCCTTGCATTCCCAGGCAGCACCTGCTGTGTGAGGCTCTTGGCCAGCTCCTCTGAGCCTCTGTGGTAAAACAAACAAAAACAGCAGGGAAAAAAATTCCTCTTTATAACGCCTGTTATCCTCAGGCTACCTTCCAATGCTGCCTGGCCTCCCCATGTCGACGATGCTCTCCAGGGTAAACGGGCTACTACGGGGCCAGAAAGCCTTGTGCAAATGGGGCAGTTGAGCAATGGAGGAAGAGACCCTGTCTTTGTCAAAACAAGGCTGTTTTCCTCCTCTTCCTTCACGTCCCAACGCTGAAGGGTCCTTATCGATGTCCCAGGCAGAAAAAAAAGGGAAGAGAATGAGACGTACCTTCCATAGCAAAAGCAATTTGGAATTGTCAGAAAAATAGGGTTGGGAAGGAAAGGGATGGGCTGTTGTCTGGAGGACATGGGCTTTGGAGATGTTTAGAACCCTCTGCTCAGCCCTTGTTATCTGTTGTACCTTCTCATCTGCTGTTCCTTCTCTTCTGCTGCCCCTTCTCAGGTGTCTTAGAGTTTCGGGGTGGTTCTGAAGTCCTTCTGTGCTTTGGGCTGTGCTGGAGGCTGTTCAGGTTTATCTGCTGTCTGCCCCAAATGCCTTTGACTCACTCAGCCCCTGGCACTGCCTCATCACCAGCAATGCTGGTGGGGACTTGTGTGGCCTTCAGGAAACAGGCTAACCTCTCATGGGGGTTTATAACGTCTTTATCACCTCACACTCCCCCTGCAAGCCCTGCCTGCCTGATCAAGGGAAAACAAAAAGTTTTAGAACGTTGTTTTTGATCCTACCTTCAGGCAACTTCTTCTAGATAGCTCTCCTCAGACCACATAGCCCCATGTTTGGTATGGACAGAGATCCACGAGTTATCCTGAGCACCAGGACTGACCTTCGTAGCACAGGGTATTGAGTAACTGCTGGCATCCTGAGCAGATAGAAGGAGCCCATAACCCTTGCTCTGTTACACACACTGCCTTGATCTCACCTCAGATAGAGCTCCACGTTAAAAGATCTCAGCAAACCTTCAGCTCTACACTTGGAGCAGTCTCCCTCTCTTCCTCCTCTCTTCTGGCAGATCTGATTGAGGATAAGGAGAAAAGCAAAGAGGCAGGAAGGTGGAAGTATGTGATGGGAAAAATCCAGGGTTTAGGAAAGTTATGGGAGAAGTACATGGGACATCCCTTTCTCCTCCCCATCAGACCTTTCCCAAGGTGTGGGTCAAGACCAGGGTACAGCTCAACAGGGATCATATTCAGCAGAGAGCTGAGCTCCTCATCTTGTTGGAAGGAACATTTTAGCTCTGTAGGATACCTGTGTTTCTGCCAAGACATCTCTGTACCCTCTACAAAGGATTCCCATTCCTTCTGTGGACTCCTGGCTTGAGCAGCTGTGCCTGGTGTCCAATATGCATGGCCTTATTTTCAAATGTGCTACTGAAAACATCACAGAAGAAATTCAGATGCCACCTGGAGACTATCCAGGGTTCAAGAGTGAGGTCTTGCTTCACTGACCAAAAGACTCTGCCTCAGGAGACAACTTGCTTCTGAACAAAGTCCCTGTACTTCAAATGTGAGACATCACTCTTGCATTGGCCCAATCTAGCAGTGATGATGACAGAGCCACAACCTTTTGGGCACTGTTATTCTCCAGGAAGTTATGGGACAGTTCCTCCAACCAGGTGTAGGTGTTCACTGTAGGTCGAGGTGAAGCACTCTGCAAACTTCTCTGTGTTGACCAGACCACCTATGACTGTAATTGGACTCTGGGTTCCCAGCTCATTTGTGGAGACCTACACTGGAGCTGAAGTGAGGCAGGGTGACCAGAGGATGCCTGATGTTGGACCTCCTGCTTCTGGGCTGAAATCACAGTGACTTCAAAACCAGCACTGCACCTCAGCTGTGAGTTTTACACTTAGTAAGGACATCAGTAAGTGATGGTGACTGCCTGTGTGAATCCAGAGTCAAAGAGGTCCACCTGCCTGAAGCAATCTCCACATTATTCCTCTGACATGTTGCTGGCACTGTTTGCCCACATCCTCTTGAAACCCTCCTGCTTTCTTAACACCACCCTGGTGATTTTGGTGCACGTGACGTCGTTGACTTTGGAGTTTTAGCAACTACTTCACTTTCTGCAGCAGAAACCTCAGTGCTGGAATTAACACCCGAATTGCCACGAGCACCACTGCTGAAGAAGGTCCCAAACCACCTGTCCAAGTCCACTGCTCATGCTTGGTGAAGGAAATATCCATCCCATCCCAGAGTATGGGAGGGATCTCCAGTGGAGGGATCTTCACTAAACAACCACCCCTTGGTTGCAATTCCTTCTCCTGACCCCCTCCCTCCCCCTAACCCCCCTAAAACCAGCCCTGGGTGTGTTGGCTTTGCAATCTCAGGCTAGAGTTAGCATTTAACCAGCCAGAAGGGTGCAAGGAGCCCACGCTGGAGCAGAATCACTGCTGGGATTGTGCCGCGTAGGTCCCGTCTAACCAACTCGCCTCAAATAACCCAGCTTGAATGTCAGAGCCCGTGCTGGATTGTGTTTCACATTCTGGCCGAGGGAGAGCTTCCCCAGCAGGAGTCAGGGTAACAAATCCCTCGCTCTTGCAGGAGGGCCCCATAAAATGAATGATTCTGGATCTCACGCTCCTGAGGAGGTCTCGGTTACGCCGGCAGTCGCTGCCGTAGGGGACCGAGGGAGGGAAGGGTGGTTTGGCAGGTTTCCTTGGAGCAGGGAAGGAGCACCAGGATTCTGCTCTCCCCTCCGATCTATACTTTTGCATAGATGTGAAATGGAAAAGAACCAGAAAAAAAAGAAACCCCTAAGAACGGATAAACCCCAAGGCTGAGATTGAATCGAACGCATCCGCTCGAGCTCCTGCACGGCCACCGGTGATGGGAGGCTCCAGCTTCCACCCGGATCCGACTTCCCTGAGAGCCAGCACCCATGTCAGGATGTTTACAGGGTGGCAAAAAATGAGATGGTTCCCCCTTGGCTCCGTGTGCTCCGTGGCCAAAACCCTCTTCTCGCTCCTGGAGCAGCTCACAGCATCCCCTCAGCCAAGCCCCTCTGCGGTCGCCCCTCCAGGCACAGCAGAAACCTGAACTCCCCCCCTGCTCCTCGGGAGAGGGAGGTTGTTCCCTGAACTATCTCCAGCCTCTTGTTATCTTGCTCTCCTTGTCAGCCAGTGAACTGTGAAGCAGCAGCAGAGAGAGAGAAAAAAAAAATGAACTCTGACCTCATTTTTCCCCCCCTTACAATTAGCCAGAACTGTGCCTTTTATTTTTTATTTTTTGTTTTCTTTTTTCCCTTCCCACTTTTTAAATGATTAATAAGACAATTTGGTCCTCAGCTTCTGCAGCGAGGCGAGTGTGCTGACAAAGCACTGCGATGCCTCTTCCAGGTCACCCGGCAGCAGGCCATGTCTTTATGAAAACATAAAAATTGGAGGGACTTATTTGAGGAATTTGGAGACCGAGACGCAGGAATTTCGCCCTTCAGACCCTGGCAACTGCTTGTCTGCAGTGGTCTCTGAGCTGCAGCCGCTGCCATGGAAAGGAGGAGCTGCTCAACGGCAACCTGCGAGCTCTGAAAAACAAGTTATTTTGCTTTTGTTATGTTTTTTTTCTCTGAAAACACCCAGCTGCTGCCCTTCGCCTGCTTCGTGTGGTAAAAGCCTCGGGGTGCGTGCAGCAAGCTGGATCCAGTAGCAAAAACACAGATCTGTAATGACCAAACCCCCAAATCTCCACGGCCATGCACAGGGGATGCTCACTCCTGCCTGAGCATCTCTCCTCCACGTGTGCTCATCCCTCTCCTGAGTTTCCTACACCCCTCTTGCAGTGAGGAGAAAGGAATTAAGGTCGGGTGGGGTCTACTCCTTTAGATCATCCTCCCTGTCTCTCTGCCTGCTTCATGCCACCTGATGCATGTGGAGAGAGAAGTCCCTTGGCTCTCCCAGGCTTTGCCAGGGGAGGAAGGTCTCTCACTGTGAGGATGCTCCTGCATCCAAAGGGAAAGGACATTTGCTGGGGCAGCTGTAAATGGGCAAAGGACCAGAGCACAGCACTGGGTTGGGGGGAACAATCCTGCGTCAGCCTCTGGGTGGTGGCTTAACAGCCTGCTTGGCTTTCTGCCCTAACAGCAGGTACTGCCTCCCCTCAAGTCCTGTCCATTAGGAAGCATCACTTCAGGAGCTGCTTTTCCCACTGCTCCCAGCAGAGCCCTTCCCTATCACTGGGGCTTGAGGAAGCCAACGTGGGCAATGCATTTAAGATGTTTTAAAAGCAGATGAGTGCACAAGTGGAGTTTGCCACGCTCCAGGCTGCTCCCAGAAGGGCAGCAGAGCTTGAGCCTTTTTGAAAGCATCCTTGGCATGATAGAGAAACAATTTGCCCTCATAGGTGGCCTTGGTTTCACTCGTTCTGTCTCCAGGCTGTAGGTGACAGGGTCTGTGTCACCCTCCACAGCCTGTCTCAGCTTTTCTGCCCCTGGTGCTGACCAGCTCCGAGGTGGAGCATTTCCCTGCCCTTTCCCAGAGGCCTCCCAGCTCCTTTCCATCTCTCTCAG
Source organism: Merops nubicus (assembly GCF_000691845.1). NCBI lineage: Eukaryota > Metazoa > Chordata > Aves > Coraciiformes > Meropidae > Merops > Merops nubicus. The sequence continues at coordinate 46,832 of NW_008632930.1, read as the reverse complement.
AAGAGCTGTTATCTGTCCAGATGTTCACGAGGGGGAGGACTCCGAGAGGAACTCTCTTCATTACCTCCAACCAACTCCCCCTTTTACTCCAGCAGATGCTTCCCACTCCTCCCACCGTGCAGCTGGGACGGGGAGACCAAGATGTCAAAATTTACAGGGTTGGGAGATACAACGTGGGAGATTCAGCGTGGCCACGGACAAGGCAAGAAACAGCAGTCGCTGCCCCTGGACAAGCACTTGGAAGTGCTAGAGATGTCCCACTAATTCATGTATGCCACTTAATAATTAAAAGCTCCCATACAAATATTTTTGAGTCATCGTGATGAATTTTTTACTGTTGTACCTCCCAGGAGCAAGTCTGATCGGGCTCCCGTCATGCTATGCAATCTGCAAGCAGCCAGGGAGGCTGAATTCCTTTCTCTAGGAGTTGACAGTCCAAATAAACAAGGCAGACAAAAGAGAGGAGGGGAAACAGAAGCTCAGAGGAGGTGAAGTGAGTTGTCCAAGGTCATGCAGCAGGTCAGTGCCAAAGCTGGGAGCAGAACCCATGCTTCCAGCTCCTGCTCTCATGCCCTGGGGAAGACTGGGCCAAAATAATTTATGAGACAAAGAACTTCTATCGCATTCCTCCCGGCACCATGAAGTCCTTGTGCAAATAAAGCACAGCCAGATAAAGAGGCAGCCGGGCACTAGTTATATTTTGGTTTGCTAGGTCTTTGTTTCTTCACATTAGTAACGTTAGAAAAATTCTTTACCAGCTAAACTAACCCATCGTGTCTGGGTGGAAGTAGCAGAGCCAAGGAAGAGCATTGCTTGGAGCCACTGACCTGCAGATCCAGATGGTGGGGTTCAAGGTTGGGTTGTATCTGCTGGAAGAAAGGTGCTGGCCTCCAGTCCTCAAGCCAGCACAGCCTGGAGATGAGATCTCCTCCTGCTGCACGCTGGCACCGAGGTAGAGGTGTGGACAAACAGCCCAGGGAGGGAGCAAGGAGCTGAGATGAAGTCAGGAACCAGCCATGCTCCATCACAACTGGATGGCCCTGATGCCCTCAGACCTTCCTCAGGCCACTCGAGGCTCTGGTGATTCTCAGGGCAAGACAAGGGCCACAGCAGCACCTGCAGGAGCACGTGGTAGTAGACCAGGGTTGGAATAGGAAAGACAGGCCAAAAGACCCTCTTTATGCCGGACAAAACATCTTCTCATGGAGGAGCAGTTGGTCCATCTTCCCAGTATACCATCCTGTGAACCAGTCTGCCTGCAAGACAGCAAGAAAAGCAAAGTATAAAGCTAATTAAGCAGCATGGCAGTTTAGCAACAGACTCCCAGGAAGTCTCAGTGTTCTCCCTGAGGTTATCGAGGGGACATCTGACTGAGGGGCTGTCATAGCTGCCCAACCTCACCTCAGGTAGAGCTCATCACAAAACCTCTATCTGCTGCCGAACAGGGGCAGTAAAAACAGGCAGGATCTGCTCCTTCCACCCTACATCAGGCTTTGAGACAACGAGGTCAGCGTGGACAAGCAATGAAAAAAAGCTGGGCTCGTATCATCTGTTGGTGTTGGATGTACCTTTGATCTTGGTGCCACTGAACTCAAAGAGATTTTTTGAATGAGAGCACTCGAAGCTGTTGGCCCGAGGGTCCACTTGGACCACACCCAAATGTTTTTGTGGCCTGGAAATGGTAAGAGTTAACCAGAATCAGGAAGACGGGTGTCAGCAGGGTCAGAAACTACTGCAAGACAACATTCCTCAGGGTATTTCAGTGCCTCTACCTCCAATCAAATCCCAAAGAGGGTTGAGGAATGCAAAATTTGAAAAAAAAAGGTGGATAGGACTTTTTCAAACTTGACAGAAGGGTCAAGTGTAGTTGGGTTCAAGCCTCAGGTGAAGGCTGGGTGTAGGTCTTCATCTACTAGAGGAGGTTGCACATACCTGGTTCAACCACAACGTCATGGCCATTGAGCAGGAGGAGCAGTAAGGAAGTGGATTCAGCTTAATCTTCATTGAACATCTGACTGGCACAGGAAGAAAGACATGGTTTAGCAGATCTGTCACTCTCAGCAGTTTCAGTTCAGTAGAGGGTTGAGATGTCAAGTGGCCGAGCAGGGGCATGAGTTACCTGCTCACAGCCCCATGGCCAAGCAAAGCCCCCGTGACTCCAGCCATACCATGCATGGGCAGCCATGGGGCACACCACCCCACGAGGGCACGAAGCTGGCACAGCTTCATCCCCCTCCATGCAAGAAGGATGAGTGCTCAAGGTCAAACAGTTGCTGTGAGATTCAAGGTGCACTAGAAGGACTTCATTGGAAGTGACCCACCTGCCACGCCAACAAATCCTCAACCCAAATCCTCCGTGCTACCACCAGTTTTGTGTGTGACTTTGGATGAGTTCAACCCCATTTTGAAGTCTTCAGGGGACCATGGAGATAAATAAGCAGGGAAACAAAGCTCTGTGATACTGTGGGAAGGAAGGATGAAGGATGTGAGTTATGGAGAAATACACGTTGACCTCTTTCAAGACAAGACTGTGAGCCCTGCTCGTTCATCCACTCCTGAATTCAAACCAATCCCTCAACAGAAAAGCAAACACCACTCACAGGTCACCTGAGGTGCTGTCTAAATTTCTTGAGGAAAACAAGCAGGTCTTTGGTGTTGTTCTCCCTCTGTTCTTCACTCTTCCTTCCGCTTGAGAGAGTCTGAACTGGCCAGAAACTGCAAGTGAGAACAGAGAGAGAGTTTAACCATTAATATAACGGTGGACAATGGTTATGGAGGTAATTAAGCACTCTGCTTATACCTAACCAGCCTCTGTGTCATTGAGTTTTGGGCTTTTTTTGGCAAGCTAGCCCTGGCTAAAGTCTTTTCAGGAGTTAATGAGCCAGAGGAGCATCATCCACAAGGAAGAGGACACCTTAGATCTATGCCAAACGCACTGGTGTTCAGGTAAAGGCAGACCTTTATGTTTGCCTTTAGTAAAAGCCCAATAAAAGAAAATTTAAGGTGTTCTGGTGTGTTTCTGGATTGTGTTTGAGTCGATAGTTGATACATAAGAAGAGCAAAGAGATCATCAGACTCCTTGCCCTAAAAAAAAACACCAAAAACCAAAGCCAACCTTTATGTTTGCCTTTAGTAAAAGCCCAGTAAAAGAAAATTTAAGGTGTTCTGGTGTGTTTCTGATTGTGTTTGAGTCAATAGTTGATACATAAGAAGAGGAAAGAGATCATCAGACTCATTGCCCTAAAAAAAACCCACCAAAACCCAAAGCCACAACCTCTCATGCCTGTCAAAAAGCAGGGATGGGGATGGGGGGAGAAGCTGAGCAGCTCTTTTGGGGGTCGTACCAGAAATTAGCATTTTGGGGAGGGGTCAAAGTCTGAAGCTGGAGAATTGACTTTAACCAGTTCGGGTCTACTGCCCCTCTGCCTCTTGAGTAACAAGCTTTGACCACGGACAAAAACAAGCTTTTCACTAAAGTCAGCACTCCCGAGCTCAGGCACAGCTGAAAGAGGGAACTACAGGCCAGTTTTTGCTTCTCCCACCAGCAAGGCCACCAGCTGAATCCTGACCTCAGCATGTTTTTTTGGTAGGTGACAGCTGAAAAGCAGGAAGGACGAGCACAGGGAGACGAACACACCAAGAGCCACCTGAATCCTCCCCTCTTAGCTGTGAACTGAAACCCCTGATCGACTGTTTCAGAAATTCCAGCACAGTTCAGAGCTCTGACACAGTCCATACAGCCTGGAAACTTTTAAATAAACATCCTGAATCACACAGAAGATTGGAAGCAACCCCACGAGCTCAGATACTATGTGAGATTTGCAGTGTTGCCAGGTAGGGGGGGGAAAAAAAAACCCTGCCTTGGTTTGACCTCTAAACCTGGGAAGGGCAGGAGTTGTTCAAAACAGATATATCTGGGATGTAAAAGCAGTTTTGCTGATGTCCTCTTTATCAATTCTGAGTTGGCACGAGGCATGCTGCAGATACTGGCCAAAACCAGCTGCTGTGAGAAATGACTTCCCAAAATTTTGAAAACACAGCTTTTGTGTGAGCCACAGATCTGTCCCTGCTCCTGTTGGCTGGGCGTGGTTGTGTCCTCCTGAGGTGATGGAACTTGGGAAGTTGTGCTTCAAGTGCAAAGGGGCTGATAGGAATAAACCCAAATTGGGTTCAGAAGGAATCATAGAAGTATTAAGGTTGGAAAAAAACTCTAAAAGCGTCAAGCTCAACCATCACCCAACACTCCCATGACCATTAAACCGTGTCCCCAAGTGCCATGTCTACATGTTTTTTGAACCCCTCCAGGGATGGTGACTCCAGCACCTCCCTGGGCAGCCTGGGCCAATGCTTGACCACTCCTACAGGGAAGAAATTCTTCCTAATATCCAATTAAAACCTCCCCTGGTGCAACTTGAGCCCATTTCCTCTCATCCTATCACTAGTAACCTGGGAGAAGACGCCAACCCCCATCTCACTACAACCTCCTTTCAGGAAGGAGAGTTGGAAAACTCTACCAAAGCCTGAGTTACAGTGTCCAGAGAAGCTCAACAGCAACAAAACTTTTCACTGTTGACCTTTCCCAACTTTTTTTACTCCACGTTCACTGAGTCTAAAATGTTTTTGGTGCCTATTTTTTGGTTTTTGGATTCCTCCGAGCTGAACTCACTGAGAAGAGACTATTTGCATTCTTTGATATCAAAACTCTACTTTTTCTGCAGATAGTTTTGCTTTGGACTAAATGGCATTTTCAGGTCAAATAAAAACCCTGAAACTCTTTCAAAAGAAAATCCCTGAGCTCAGAGATCTTCTGGCTTCCTGGCAAGGCTCTGCAGGTGGCTCCATCCCCTACTCCAAAGCATCCAAGGAGACTTTCTTAGCTGTCTCCCTCCACTAGCTCCATTTTGGGCCACAGAGAAGGTGCCAGGGAACGTGCCCAAATACCTCTTACCCCAATCTGACGTTTGGTGCTATCTGATAAAACTCAAAGGGTGAAACCCACCTGGTTCCCTTCCTCCCTCTGACAGGGAAGGAGCTCAGCACATCCCAGGTCCCACCCAAATCCCACGGGGGTGATTTAATCACAGTCCTGCTCTGTCTGCCTCAGTTACCCCCCTTGGATGTGTTATATCTCCATGTGTCCCATTGTGGCATCCTCAGCATTCCCCTACCAGAGGACCTACCAAGTGGGCAATCCCCTCCTTGCCAAGTTTGCCATCAGAAGCAGAGTGAGAGTTCTAGAAAGAGCACAAAACTCACAAGTGCTGAAAGCCACCACGAAAACACCTCCTAATGAACAAATCAAAAGCAGATTCCCAGACCTCATTCAGCCAGGGTTCTGCATGAGACCCTAAATGATGGAAAAAAGTCTATTTTAAGGACATTCAGGGAACTTCTCAGGAGGTGATTTTGGGTTTGGGTTGGTTTTTTTGGTAGTTTTTCTTGGTTTTTTTAGGGATTTTTTGTGCACTGCTACAAGCACAACCTCTGCTTGGTGCCCAGAGTCCAGACACACAAGGTGCCAAAAGATGATGGTGAGATGGAGGCCAAAAGGTGGAGATGGTGAAAAGAAGGACATGGGACAGGGTACAAAAATCCCACTGGTTATGTGATACCATTTCTCAGCTTGCTGAAAAAGCCACATAGGCAAAAGATATTGTTGTTATTACCACTCACTTGCAAACTGCCAAATTTTCTTTTTCCATTGGGAATTCCAGATGTTTTCAGACCTGTCTGCAAAATCTTCATCAGGTGTTGGCTGCTTCTTTGCGTGGTTGCATCTCCTCCTGGGGCCACAGCTTGGTGGGGAGGGTGTCACCTCGTTCTGTCCCCACAGAGGACTCTGGTCCCATTTTTGTGCTGTACAGGCCATAGAATCACAGAACAGAATCAAATCAGAATTGTTTTGGTTGGAAGAGACCTTTCAGATCATCAAGGCCAACCCTTCCCCCAGCACTGCCAGGTCCCCACTGCCCCGTGTCCCTCACACCACATCTCCACAGCTTGGAAACCCCTCCAGGGGTGGGGACTCCACCACTGCCCTGGGCAGCCTGGCACAACCCTCTGGGGAAGATGTTTTTCCTTATGTCCAACCTAAATCTTCCCTGGCATGACTTGAGGCCATTTCCTCTTGTCCTATTGCTTGTTCCTTGGGAAAAGAGACCAACCCCCACCTCCAGCCTCCTGTCAGGGAGTTGTCAAGACTGAGAAGGTCTCCCCTGAGCCTCCTTTTCTCTAGGTAAGTGCCCAGAGAAGTGTTCAAGCTGACCATCAGCAAGCAAGGAGCCTTGCCAAAATCTGGGCCAGAAAAGGGGACTTCTACATCAAGAAGACCCAGAGATGAACCCATCTCTCTGTCCCATCTACCTCTTCCAAACAATCTGGCTCCCAGGTACCTGTGGCACTCACCAAGACCTTCTGGGTGCTGTCACCTCAGGCAGCTCCAGCACTTCTGTCCCCAGCCCTGGGCACACCACCTCCCTTCTCACTGCACCAACTTCTCAGCACACTCTCAATGCTCAGAGTTGACCACTCAAGGATGGGATGGCTGGTTTGGATTTACCAAACCCAGGGCTAGACACCTCTTACCTGTGCAAGTCAAGCTCTCTGGAGCTTCACATGACATCATATCCTGACAATTTTGGCAACTCTTGCTCATCATGCACAACACCTCTGAGCTCAAGCATCTAGCTCGTTTGGGAATGGGGAAGACTTGTTGTTAGTGAATTCCTCCTTGCACCAGAGGGAAAGGAAACTGCTTTCTCCAGGCAGCACGTGAATAATCCCAGCCAAGCAGAACCTGGGTTTGGCAGCGTGACCTCTGAGGCAATATCTCTGTAAAAACAGATGGGAAGGGATCCAGCAGCCCCATGAAGCAGAGAAAAGATGGTGAGATGAGTCTTCTGTGAGCCTTCCAGGGAGAATCCTCTTCGTGACCTTCCAGCCTGGTGGGTTGGGCAGCTGAGGAAACAACCCCAGGGCTGCAGGGAAGGAAAGGGGGGGCAGACATGAGAGCAGGCAACGTGTGAAGGGGTTCTCCTGTGCAATGCTGGCAGAAGACTTGAACATCTAGAAGGGAATGAAGGTGCCTGGGGTGCTGCACAGCTCCCTGCTCCACCAGGCAAGGACAGGCTGGTTTCACTGCTCCCACGTGGACTGTCACAGATGATGTAGCTGTAGTGGTCACAAGCAGTTCCCAAGGTCCCTTCTGCCCAGGGCTCCCCAGGGTGGAGGTGAGAAGCCCTCGAAGGGCTCTGCAGAAGTGTTGCCATCACCAAGGAGTTCAAACTGGACCCAGCAGCGTGATGAGGGAAGGACCATCCTCCCTTCTCATCTTCTCACCTTGCAAACTCCCAGCTGGGACTGGGGACACGTGAAGATGGAGAAGACTGTAGGAGCTCCATGGGCTTTCCTGACTCCAGCAACTCTGTTTTTCCTCATGTGAAGAACTCTAAAAGAGAAAACACATTTGTATTAGAGAAGTAGCTTTGGAGCAACCAGTGTGGAGGTTTGGGGAAGAAGAGGGAGGCACAGGCAGAGTTTAGCCTCAGTATAAATCTTGCAAGATAGGTGGAATTAAAGATACATGGAATGGGCAAATTAGCCTTCAAAAATAACAGGTAGTTCAGAAGTGGTACCAGCTTTATGTTAAATTTAAACCTATCTACAGCATGAACAGACACGTTAGGACACCAAGAAGGCAACGCCAAACCCTCACAGGTTCAGGAATTAAGAGCATTGAGATGCACGTTGCACATCCCTCATTTCAAGTCGCCAAGCTCGAGATATGAGAGCTGAGGTGTGCAGAGGTTGTCAGCCTTTGGGACAGGACTTGGAGCCAGCCCAAGCCAGGCTGAAGATGCCTCAAGAGCTACAAACAAAAAAAAGCTGAGCAGAAAAACCCAAGTTTATATGACTCATGCTAGGTATCAGAATGAGTGGTTCTACTTAATCTCTTGGTACCTCCTATCCTCCACCATGAAATTCGGATGATAGCTGGATCTTATCTCCCAGGTAAGCCCCAGAGATCCAGCCCTTAAAGTTTGGGTAATATTTGTAAAGGATGCAGACACCAGGGTGGGACCACCACCGAAACACCCCGAAACTAAAGCCCAAGTTAAGACAATATTTTCTAAGTGGGGGACATCAATCTTGTGACATCAATCTTGTGACAATGTTTAGTTCCAGTGACTTTTATCTCAGCTGTGCCAGTCAAGCCACTTAATCACAGCTTTGGATGGATGCTGGGGCAGCAGGGCCACAATTGCTCATTGTCAGGCTGATAGAGGTCACAGGCTCTGCTAAGCTGTGGCTCAAACCCCAAACCAGCCCCTGTCACGTCTGTCAGGTTTGGAAGGATAATAAATGGAGTCATTCAGCTTTGGGGTTGGGTAGTCGCTGGTGCCACCTTTATCTGCTTCTCCTGAGAAAATAAACCCAGCACCACCATCCCCATCGGATGCTGCAACGTGCTGTTCATCTCCCCAACGTGAGACAAAGGCTGGGGAGGGAGGTGAGGGAGGGCACGAAGCTCTGGGATGAGTCCAAGGCTCTGCAACACCTCCCTTGCCACACGAGAGGTGGCCCTGGGCATTGGGAAGGGTGCTGAACCAGAGCCTGGATGTTCTTCAGATGTTCTTCAAGGCCTGCCACAGCTGTGGCTCAATGGTAAGGACACAGTTCTTGGAATGACAGAAAAAAAGGGATCAATTTATACCCTTAAATCCTTTAAAATGTTGCATGCAGTCTCCAGCGTTGTAACGAGCCAGGAAAGGTGTGAGAAGCAAGCACAGATAAACCACCCCTGATCCTTGTTAACACCAAAACATCATCTTTTTTTTTCTTTTAAATTCCCTTTCCTAACATGTGTTAACATTTGCTACGCTGAGGTTGTTGACACCACCCTCCCCTCCCCACCCCCCATCCCATTCCCTTTGGAATCTAACTGTATGCTTGGAGGAGGGAAAGGAGATTCCCCAAATCACACCACACATCCAGCTTGGAGATGGACAGAGAGGGGTGAGGTGGAAGCTGGAGGAGGAGCAGAGGGGAACCTGGGGCTGATGAGGAGGTAGGAGCCCAGCAGAGATGGAGGGAGCCCCGTGGACTTTATTCTCTGGCTGCAGGAACATCAACAGGGAAATCTCTGCTTGGATCTGGATTTGTTGACACAAAACCCACTGCCTGAGCGTGGGGGGTTGGAAGCAGTTGACCTGTTCCATTCCCAGTGCTCTCTCAGGAGCAGAACTCCACGGGCTGGGGCAGTTGTAGTATATCTGCCTGTCTCTTATCTAATGTGTAACCTCCTGGACTGAAGACATTATGTACTGTCTATCCTTTCCACGATAAAAAACCAGCATATAAAAACACACACACACACACACAATCCCAGGCCAAAAATTCCCTTGGGGAACACACTGTGACTAGATAAGAAGGCACTAGCTGGCACAGAGTTACCTCTTTGCTTCTTGACTGGGAGACTCAGGGAAAAGGTGGAGTTGAGGCTGCTGGGGGGGACACAGGAGGAGAAGGGGAGAAAGGGACAGCAGGAGATGGGTGGCAAAGGAATAATAATAATAAAAAAAAGCAGAGAATGTAGAGAATGGCTCAAGGAAAAAGAAATCAAAAGCAGATTGGTCCTGTTCAAGGATTTCATAGCTTTAAAACCTGATCTCTGGGACCTATGGGCAGCAAGCCCTGCTAGAGTTGCCCTGAGGGACCAAGCAAGGGGATTTCAGGGTTCAGAGCATCCTCTTCTACACGAGATAAAAGCTCCTGGAGGGTTGGCACGTCTGTCACCCGTGACACTACATCATCCTGCTGGCTCCAGGAAGCACCTGCCAAAGGTCAACCTTCCTGGTGGGTGCGAGTTGGTCTTTTCTGCAGGCTCATTTGTTCCACCTCTCCTTTGCTACTGATTCCCTTCAGTGGTCCTGGGCAAATTTCCTCATTACCCTGTTGCAACATCATCTGCTGGAGGACGGGTGAGATTTGCATCACCTCCTGGGCACGTGGGGAGGACCTGCTGCCAGGTCCTGAGAGCTACAGCCAACACATCCAGGGGCTGGTGGGACTCTGGGAACACTGATGGAAAGGGAGCTTTCAAGGAAAGGTGGCAGTGAAAAGGAACACCAGAAGCTCAGCACCACCACGAAGCTTTCTGGAGCTCCTGAGCCCATCTTAGGACCCAAGGTCACCAAACACAAACGTGCTGCTCAGTTGCTCACTCCCTCCAGGTTCTCTTTGTATATGCAAAGTGATATAAAGGACAACAGAGGATGGGAATTGCAACCAATACTTGCAGCCACTATCTACATAGGAGCTTAAAACCAGCCAGAGCCACACCACAGCTTCCCACAATCACCTTGGTCTGGCAACAAGCAAGGCAGCATCATTCTCCCCCTCCTCACTCTTGCACCACCCTGCATCCAGCATCACCCCCAATCCCTCCCTCAACATTTCCCACCCTTGAGCACCTTCAGAGAGCCAAATTCTTCCAAATCCAGCAGCTTAATTCCATTTCCACTTTTGGAGAGAGGTGCTCACCTGGGCTGGACCCTGCTTTGATGCTCTCTGTGCAGGGAAGCACCTTGGGACCCTGCCAAGGGTGCATTTTACAGGCAGATGCACAGCTTGGCTGGGAGGAGGATGCCAGAAGCCCAGAAGATCACCAAGCCCAGGCACAGCTCCTTGGAAACATTTCCACAACTCATCATTTTAGCCAGTGGATTAAAACATCCCATTTCCCAAAATCAGGTATTCTATTTTCTTTTTGATGGATGGGCTCAAGCCTCAAGTCAGAGGAAAAAGACAAAATCTGTGGAAATCCCACATGCTTTAGAACTTAAAAACTTCTTTTGCCTTCAGTCTCTTCGTAGTAGCTTGATGAAAAAGTTAATTCACATTTTAAGAGCTAGGATGAAGTGGCAAAATATTTGGTTCTGAAAATGTCAATATTACATCTTTGGACCAGTGGTGTTTGGTTTTGTTTTTTTAAAAAAACCCAACAAAACCAAACCAAACAAAGCATTGAAATTTGCACTGGCTTTGCCAAAAATGTCAGCTCCATCCAAATGACATTTTGCAACAAGAAACTGGTTTAGGCTCCCCCTCCAAGCTCCTGTTTTGCTGCCTGATTGCTCTGAACTCTGTAGAGAAAAAGGCTGTTGGGGTCGCACTGGGAATAAACGTGTGGGTGCAGAGACACCTCCACCTACCAAAATAACCCCTTGGTTGTTGGTGCCTTCATGGGAAGGAGAAGCAGCCCCTGCTCAGGGAGCCTTCAGCTGCAGATGGAGTGAAGGAGCTCAGGGCCAGCTCAGGAAATAAATCTGAGCATCCTCTACCTGGACCACATGGAGCATCCTCCCCAGGATGGACACGCAGCCCTATGTGAAGCCACAAGAAGAAGAGCAAATTTGTGCTCCTGCTGGCCACTGCAGGAGGCTGGGAGAGAGGACAGCTCGGGGGCAATCATTAACACAGGTTGCACCAGTCTTCAGCCCCTGTGAGTCAGTGAAGCGTGCTTCCCATGGGAACTCTCAGTCCTGGCTAACTTGAGGCAGGACCAATTAGAGCAGGCAGTAAATACACTTACCGTGCTCAGGAAAATACATCTAAAGCTGTTTATACACATTCCTTTGCACCAGTCAGCAACAAAAGTGCCCTTACAGCTGTTCACTCCTTTCCCTTCTTCCCTCTCTCCAAAAATAAAACTCGCTGGCCTCACCTAACCCTTGCTGGGTTCACTCCTACTCGCTCCCAAGTCCATCAGGTCTTGTGTCCCCCTCAACTGGTGAGCTTCCTGCAGGCTTCCAACTGTTGCATTCCTTCTGGATGGTCCCAGTGCTTTCAGAAAGCAGCAGGAGACCAGAGGAAAGGGGTTTGTACGCTGCCCTATCGTTGAGGAGCTGATGCCTGGCACCAAGTCACCTTCATCACCTCTGGCCACTGTCGTCATCAGGTTGGGGCTTTGTGTACAGAGTGCACTTAGTTGGTATTAATGGTACATCAACAGCCCATGACAAGGCAGAAACAGCCCACAGGGGACCACTATCTAACAAGGATGATCTCAGGTGATGGGGCCAAGGCTACAGGGAGTAGAGAATCATCATAGAATCATCCTGGTTGGAGAGGACCTCTAGGATCACCGAGTCCAACCTTCATCCCAACATCTCCTTAACCACCAGACCACGGCCTCAAGTGCTACATCTGCTTGTTTTTGAACTCCCCCAAGGATGGTGACTCCACCACCACCTCCCTGGGCAACCCATTCCAGTGTCTCACCACTCTCTCAGTGAAGGAATTCTTCCTAATATAAAAACTAAGGGTCTGTAACTCAGACTCAGAAAGATAAACCAGGATAAAACCTGAAGGTGACTAAATTCTGTGTGGGGAGTTAAAAAATAAACCTCTCTTTTCAAATCTGGTCAAGACTGGTTGAACTTATTTACTTCACGTTTCACCTAACGCATCACCTTTGAAAAAGTTATTTGAGGATTACAGAAATAACCCTTTCCATCCTAAAAACATTTCAAGATATTTGGTGTTTTGACCAAACTGCATTTTCCAAAGGAAAAGCCACTCTTCCCACATTTCCCCTATCAGCCCTTTGGTGATTTCATGCCCAGCACAACAGAGGTGTTGTCTGGTGATCACCCCAGGGTTCACACCAACCAAACCCAACTCTTGTGTCCCCAGCACCAGTCACAGGGACACAGACAACATCAACCACCACATCAGTCTGCAGCTTGCCCACCGTCACCCTCTCCCTGTGTTGCCACATGATGAATCCTGAAGTCACCAGCCAGCCAAGAGCACAAGGATGCTGTGAGATGTGTCATCTTCTCCTGTTTTCTTGCTGCTCCAGCTGGGAATCTTCATCTCCCAGCTTTCCCTCACAAGAGGAGCTCAGACAGGGCTGGAATAAAGCAAACATGGGGCAAGAGAGGCACCAACCTCCTCTCCTCTCCATATTCTTCCCCTATCAGCTTTTTTACTGATCAGTCAAGCTACCTCAGAGATACTGGAGGCCAGAAGACAGCTGAAGGACATGCCCTTTAGGGACAACCAAGAGCCCTGTGACCAACACAGCACATACAGCCAGGGAGCAGCAGGAAAGAGAGATTTTATTCCTGGAGGCCTGCACCTCCAGAGCTGGGCAAACAAGATGGAGAGATGCATTTCCCACCACCAGCAGGTATGGGCAAAGCTCTTTGGTTTCCAAAGCTTTCTCCAGAGCAGCCATGTGGCTGGTTGAACAACTGGCTAATATCTGCCAACCAGGCAGAAGACCAGCTCAGAGGAAGCCTCTAGGTACTGAAATCAGAGGTCCAAGCTTCTGGAAAGAGCCCTCTGCTAGGCTCAAAGAGGCTGAGCCAGAGCATCTGGCTACACCACCCATGTGTGCACACACAAAGGAACTTCTAGGCTAGGACAACATCTGCTCAGGATATTTTTAAAGCTTAATTCCAGTGATCACGATGGTTTTGTGAGCACATCTCACTAATGGAGAAGGCTCCAGGTTTTGTCTGACCAACCCTCTCTACCTTCCCTTCCACTTGTAGATATTTTTAAAGCTTAATTCCAGTGATCACGATGGTTTTGTGAGCACATCTCACTAATGGAGAAGATCCAGGTTTTGACTGATCAACCCTCTCCACCTTCTGTCCCACTTGTACAGCAGAGCAGAGACTAATGAGGTGGATGTGATGCAATGCTTCACTTTCTGGTCCATAAAGTAGGAAGCCCATGGGCTGGATGAACACAAGAACATGTGTGTATTTAGGAATGGGAACAGTGGGCAAAGATTTGGTGGGCAGGGACAGCAGGACCAGAGGTGCTTGGATGAGCAGGGACAACGTCATGGTCAAAATGCAAGACTAGATACCTGCTTGGTTTTGTCACTTACTCGTGGACACCTCAAAAGCAAGTGAAGGAAAGGCCCTGTCTTGGGTAAGAAGGGCCTAGGAGGGCTGTTGCTCCATTTTGGACATTGTCTCTCAAACACAAAAGAGTGAAGACTCTGGTTATGGCTTACCTGACCACAGCTAGTCCACACTGGAAGAAGGTCTAGATCAAAGTCTTTGCTGAGAAGAATTTAAGCCACACAACTACACCTGTCTTCCAAACCAATAACATCCCTTTCTGAAACAATCCTTGAAGGCCATCTAGATGATCAGAGATCATCTAGAAATCATCTAGAGGTCAGATGGAGAAGACTCCATCTGACATCCACCGCTGACTTCAGTGAGTCACGAGTGCCTCCCCTGAAAAACTTATTTTTCTTTTATTGGAAATCTGAAAAGCCTTAAACTGAAGAGTCTTGAGCAAATGAAAACCTGTCTTTCATTTTCCAATGGAACCTGTAAATTTCCATGGAATAAGTCAACGAAAACAAACATTTTGTCACTCCCAACAACATTTTTCCAGGGAGGAGGGGGAGGGGAAGGGAAAACGTTATTTTTGACCAGGTCTACTGATTGGCAGAACCCTTCAATAAATAGATCAGGGCCAGAGTGCAGGACTCCTGTCCACATGGCAGAACTGTTGGTCCTTGAAAGGCTGATAGAGATCTTGTTGGCCGAGTTTCCCCTTGTGGTTGACAAAGCATTAGCTAAAGACAGGCTACAGGCCACCAGTCCTGCTGAGAACGTCTGGATGCCAAACCAATGGCTGGCAAGACCTCTAAAGGCTTAATGACAGAATCCAAATGCTCGCCTAGAGACCTGACCAGCAGAGAATTTGCTAGCTGGGGAACTGCAGGCTGGCCACATACCATAATACTAGTTTGCTCTCAAGGAGTGAGGGTAAAATATATAAATAATAATTATATTTAAAAAAAAAAAAGAAAGAAGAGGAGAAGTTCTGCTTTACAAATATTTCCAAGGTGGCTACAACCTCATCCAAAGAGGCAAACCCCACATTAAACATCAGGAGAATAAATCAGCTACGGGGTCTGGCAGAAGGTTGAGAATTGAAATCAAGGTCAAGAGGAAGCTGGGGGCTGCTCAGAGGGAACCCCAGTGAGAAATTCAGCACATCTGGCAGGTCCAAAGCAACGTCCTTCAGGCATATGCAGCCCCCAGCCCACCCCCAAGCAGTGCCTAGAGCTCAGCAGAGGGTGGTGGGAAGGTCCTGTCTGAGGGGAACCCATCTGCAAGAGGGTGGAGGGGGAAAAAGGATCCAAACCAGCAGGTGAATAAAGGAGAAGCAGCAGCATCAAAGGTGGAGTCCCCATCCCTGGAGGGGTTTCTAAGCTATGGAGATGTGGTGCTGAGGGACACGGGGCAGTGGGCACCTGGAAGTGGTGGGTTAAAAGTTGGATTTGATCTTAAAGGTCTTTTTTCAACCAACCTTTCAACCTTTTTCCATTCCTGTGACCATGCAGCTCATGGGGCTGCCTGAGTAAGGTCCAATGCATTTCAACAGCTCTCTGCT
Source organism: Merops nubicus (assembly GCF_000691845.1). NCBI lineage: Eukaryota > Metazoa > Chordata > Aves > Coraciiformes > Meropidae > Merops > Merops nubicus. Next base: position 31,397 of record NW_008632930.1, on the reverse strand, counting down.
TCCATAAATCCATGTGGGAATGCCTGAAGCTCCTCTCAGTGTCCATGGGGAGCGGGCAGGCCTGAGCATTGGCTCAGTGGAGGAGGGGGTCAGAGCAGATCTCTGGAGAAGAAAATGAAAGAGGAGCATGCAGTCAGTTTTCCTGTTGACTGGGAGAGTTGCCCATCAAACGTCCCTTGGATGGCTAATGGGTGGGCTGCAGCCAAAAAACATATTTACAGGAAAACATCCATTAAAAGAGTATAGGCCCTGAATGTACATAGAATCACAGACTCCTTTGGGTTGGAAGAGATCTTTAAGGTCACCAAGTCCAACTGCCAGGTCCCCACTGACCCGTGTCCCTCAGCACCACATCTCCACGGCTTGGAAACCCCTCCAGGGATGGGGACTCCACCCCTGCCCTGGTGGTGGTAGCTCCATTCCCTTGCTGATGGCAGCTCCTGTGTGACCTAGAGGAGAAAGCCTTTCCCAGGTCCCAAGGGAGTAGATGTTCTGTGTCCTTCCCACTGCTCCCAAATGGAGTGACCCACAAGGGTGTCACCCAGCACAGACCAACACCAGGAATGGATCCTTCCTCCCCAACTCTTCTTGAACTACTTCAACGTATAGAAACACCAAGATGAGAACAACAGATGAGAAACATGTAGGGATATCTAGGCACGATTTAAATATCAATATATTCATCCACTGGGATGAAGCCACTCAAGGTCAGAGCCCAGCTCAGAAAGCTTATAAAGAAGCATTTATATGTTCTCCAGAGTGGCTTTAAAGCTGGCAGTGGATGTAGTGACTCGAAGGCTGTGATCCTCAAAGGTATTTAGGCATTTGATTCCCTGGTCAAGCCAAACCTTTGAGGATCTGGGCTCCAGAGCCAGGGCTTTCTACCTAGACAAGCATGAATAATAGTTTGGGCAAAAGTGCTGGTCATGTGGTCCTCAGGTCAACCTCCCCCATGGATGTGGTCCTAATTAACAGCTTAGATACCACAGGTAGGTGGGTCCTAATTCCCCAAAAGCCTCCCTGAGCTGTGTGGGCGTCCCTCACATCCCAGTGTTTGCTCATCAATGACTTCTCCAGCCCTGACCTCCTGCCCCCAGGGCAAGGCTGAGGTTTTGCAGCAGTAAGAAAGGCAGGGAGGGAAGATGGGAAGAGATGGAAAGATGGGGAGACTAGGAAAAGACCAGCTCAGTTAACTCAACCAAAGATCTGCTTTAAGGTAGGATGGTGGGTGCATCTTGGGCTTGGGAAGAGTCCAAGATTCAAGCACATGGGCCATGGAAACATCTTCCCAAGAGGTGGCTACCACCTCATCTACTCCAATACAGTTTGGCTAGAGTTGACCCATCCCTGGAGAACTTCTTCAACCAGTTTTATCAGGAAGCTTTTCCTGGGGGGAAAGGAGAAAGAGTGATGTTATTTAGCTGGGGTTTAGGACATTGGCCACGCTTCAAACCCCTGCTCTGCCTGATTCAGAAAGATCTCAAAAACCTCTGCAAGCAGAAAAAAAACGAGGCTGGGAGGTGATGGTTTAAAAACACTGCACTGGAATGTTTAAAATATGTCAAAAGCTTTGCTTTTTTTCTGTTGTTTTTTAAAGTGGGAAATTCATCAAACCTGACACTTCCCAAGAAGAGCTCTGGCTCCAATGAACCAGTAGATTTGGACACCCCCTGAGTCCCACCCCCTCCTCCAGCACCATTTCAGCCAAATATTCTTGGCTGGTTTTAATTATACAGCCATATATTTTTATAGTCATACACCCAGTGCATACAAGTGAAGGCTCAGTAAGCATAGATCGGATGGGGAGAAGAGTGTTGAGAAGACCTCAGCTGCTCCACACCACCAAAAACCCAGTCTGAGAACCCCTTTCCCCCCATCTCTTCACCTCACTCTCCCAGGAAAAGCCCAACATGGGGAGCTGGGGGCTCTGCAGATGGCACCCACACTGGCAGAGCCCCTGTCTCCATCTTTCTGCCCTTCTCTAGTGACCTCCTCAGGTTTTGTAGAAGTTCACCTTCCTCTAGATGCAAGGCCACATCTAGCCACGCTACCAGCCACACAGAACCCTGGTGGGAAGGTCAGAATTGGTCCTTTCTTCACCCAGCAGGAGGTCAGGGAATCCGAGGAGCCCAGAGAAAGCAATGTCCTCAAAGATGAAACTCATCATCCAGAGCTTCAGAGTGTACACACAACCCTGGGAAAAGGTCCCTGCCTGACGTCCTGGGATGGCCAGTGAGAGCTGAGGGTGCTCAGCACCCAACAGGATGCATTCAGCATCCTAGCAACCCACAGTTGAGGGATCAACTCATAGTTCAGGGCTGGTGGGAGCCCAAAGCTGCTGCTAAGGTTTCAGTGGGGCTTCCTAGACCATATCCACCGAGGGTGACCCTTGAAGAAGGGAAGTAGAGGAAAGGGTTTGCTCTGGGAATGATGAAATGGTTAAAGCCAAGAGCAAACAGGCCACCCAGCTGCTCTCCCTTCAACCCTCCTGCATCAGGAGACACCCGAGGGCCAGCCAAATCTACCAGTTCTAGGAATTATTGTTTTGAAAAAAACAGATACATACACATTGGTTGGGGTGGAGTGGTGGGAAGACCAATCTATTTTCACAAGAATCTGTCCTTGATTAGAGCAGAAACATGGCAGTGGGGGAAAGAACCGATTATTCAGCAGCGAGTTGGAGAAGAACAAATAAAAATGAAAAAAAAAAATAGAAAGAAAAAAAAAAAGAAAAAGGCATATTTGTTCAGGGTGTGATAGAGAGACTTCCAAAGAGCATGGAGACAATTGGAAATTACGTCTATTGAAGCAGAGGCATTTGCTGCACAGGGTGAGGGAATCAAAGGGCAAGTCCTAGGGAGGCAAGAGGGTGGGGTGGCCACCCCCCGGGTAGCCACTGACAGGCAGGCTGGAGCTTGTGACCTCTCATAAAACCCTTCCAGGGGGTTTGCACGTATTGTGTGGAGCATAAGCTGATTTCCCCACAAGCAGGGTCCCAGTGAAGATGTCCTTCAGGAGCCCAAGGAGGAGATGGGGGAATGAAACCAGCCTGATTGCCAAGCAAATGCTTCCCCCCACTGAAGGTGGCATGGATGTGTAAGAAGAAATGTGGGAAAAAAAGCTGTTGGCTGCAATGCCATACCATCAATTAAAGGATTTCTTATGTCTTACTTACATCCAAGACTTAAATCCAAACTCCCAAAACACCAGAGGCTCCAGGGAAGGTCAAGGGTCTGCACACCCCCAGCTTCTTATTGCAGCCCAGAGCTGGGCAGCTTCCCCCAGCTGGTTTCACAGGGTGCCTCTGGTTAAGAAGCAGTTCTCCTCTGCCTCCCATTGACCTGGCCAGAGTCTGAGCCACTCTGAGCAGAGATTTATTAACCCTCTCTGTCAGAGATCAATAAATAGCTTCCTCTCAAGCGGGCAAACTGCCTGGAAGACAAAAACCATGAAAAGGAGCCCACCACTCATCTGCTCTTCCCCCCGACCAAGAAAAGGATGCTTTAATTCCCCACCAGACAGCAACTTCTCATTTCTATAGTGTTCTGAAGCCAACTGTAATATTCACATCTAATTATGGGCCCCTGGGTGACTGCCACGGAGGGTATGGTTGTTAACAACATGATCTCTCTGCTTCTCTAGGGTCATTTGGAAACTATCTGCACTTACACCCCAGCCCATCTCCTCTGCTGAGTCTCACCACGCTGTAAAGGGCAAAGTCCTCCAGTGAGATTTATGTGCAGGAGAAGAAAGAGCAGATGATGTTCTTCAGGGACAAAGCCACGCTGCATTTCATCTCTCCAGCTCCTCACCCTGCCAGAGAGAGGGCACAGATAAGGCAAAAAGTGGGGTGGAATAAATTATTTAAGTCTACAGTTTGAGATTTTTAACTTTTTATTTCCTACAGTTGAAGCTTCTGTGGAAGAGAGGGTGAAGGTTTACTCAAAAAAAAAAAAACCCAAACCCCCTCACCCTATTGACAGAAGTCAAATCCACAAGGCTGGCCTGCTTGGTCTAGAAGGCAAACTGTGGAGGAGGGAAAGGTGGAGGAAAGAAAGCTGCTCTAAAAAAACAAGAAGCCACAGGATCTTCTCCACTAGCCCCAGCGAGCAGTTGCCCTTGACTTGGAAGAAGTCACAAGGGTTTGGAAGAAGTCACAAGGGTTTGATTTCTATCTGCATCCACACTGCATCTGGAGATCTCCTCATCACACCACTAAACCAAAAGGTGAAGCTCAAGAAGCCCCTGAGCTCCAAAGCTCTGGAGCCAGGAGTTGCTCATCCTCAACTTGCTCATCCTCTGCTCCGAAGCTCCCCCGTGCTCTTGCTGTTGGACAATTCCTTGGTGTGGACCTTCACGTGGAGTCATCCCCAACTTCTTATTTCCCAATCCTTTCCTACAACATCTTTATTCTCATTCCTTGACTCCCATCTCGCATCGTTCTGTTTACAAACCCTCCTGGCTGGCTCTGAGCTCCTCAGCATCCTCTCCAAAATATGATGTGCTCTATTTTAGGGAGGTTCAAGAGCTCGTGCAGGTGGAAACTGTCAGAGACAAGCTCCCTGTTACTCACTCCTCAGAGGTTACAAAGGGGGGTGACAACAGAAGAAAACCCTCCTACTAAATGAGATCACAGCTTTTGACAGGATTTTAAAGATATGTTCAAGCCATAGAGCTCGACAGGGAAGATTTTGAAACTTCAGTTGACGTTTCTCTGCACGTCAGAAAGAAAACTGAAAGGAAAACCCAAAAAATGTCCACAGGCCACCAGGCAAAACCCAAAAACCAATCAAAGCAAAATGAAAATCGGTCCAGATGAAAATCGTTTTCAAATATTTGATTTGGGCCTTTCATTCTTGGTTTAAATCTATTTCTCTAGTAAAAATTAAGTCAAATTAAAAAGAAAAGTTATTTCAATATTAAAAAAAAAAGCCCAAATCTCTAATAATTTATCTAAAAAAAAGGAAAATGGCTTTGGAAGACTTGCAACCTTTTCATAAGTTGGAAAATCTGTTAAAACCATCCCACTTCCCACAAACAATTTCAGTTTAAACATATTTGCCTTTTCTGACAGAACCAAAAATCCACCAACTCTAGCAAAGATTTCATGTTTTTGTAACGATTTTCAAGGGGAGAGATGCACCAAAATCAACTTCTGGCCTTGCCCAACCCCTGAAACTGGTTGGGTTTGAGGGGTTTGGTCACCCCAAAGAAACTGGTGGACCCAAGAGTATTGATGGGGGAAAGAAAGAGGGTCTGAACTGAACCTGAGCAAAGATGCTGGTGCAGGGCAGAGGGGATCCCACCTTCCTGAAGGTCCTGCTGCAGAACATGCCCAGCAGCAAGGGGATACAGCACAAAGCCAAGAGCCAAAAGTGGCCAGTTGACCTTGAGCGAGCATCAGATTCACCAGGGCTTTGGAGGACCACAGATGGAGCCAGGAGATGTGGTCCTGGCTGTACTTTCCCAGCAGATCAATAATCCCACTTTCTAACAATTTCCACCAGCTTTCTAGTGTTTTTTTCATCCCTCTTCAGTTCTCAACAGGATGTCTGACAATTTGTAAATTCTAACAACTGATCCATTTGGGACCTAAGGGTTGAGGAGAAGAAGATGGTCAGCAGATAGCTCGCAAGCCAGCTGCAGTGTCGATGATGGGAGGTTGCCAAATAGCTGCTAAGGGATGGGACAGTGGTGTGGCAGTCACTTCTCCTTCAGCAGAGCTGGCAAATGGAGACAGAACGTATCCAGACTTGCACTTGAGGCCTTCCAGGATTCATTGGCCCTGACATCTTCTGCCAGAAATAGAGGGAGATATTCTGGAAGCCACATCCCTGGCAAAAGGCTGTCGCTGTACCACCTTGGCTTTGCTATGTGCCTCTCCTCTTCTCTGCCAGAGAGCTACACCCACCTCGTGGCCATCGCCGAGGAGGGATCCACAGCCCTCTTCAACACAACCAAAAGTGGTTGGAATGAAAGCAACAATTAGCAGAGGAAATTTTGAAGCTCGTTTTACATGGAAGATCATTTTCTGGGACCAGAGCAGCTCCTTTGGCCATCAAAAATAATCAGGGCTCCAGGGTCTGACTTGCACAACTCTTATTTACACTAGTGGCCCTATGATGAACGCACAACCTACACCTACCAAAGACCTTCTGGGGTGGTGGGAGAGAGCTCAGTCAACTGCTGACCCTGCTGGAGGCAGGACTGCATGGAAGGGAAAGTGTTTTAAGAGATGTTTGGCAAACCCACCGAATTCTCTGGGGCCATTTTGTGCGTTGCCTGATCCATGGAGACCACAACGAGAAACAGGAAAGCTCCTAAACCTCGTGAGATCATAAATGCCATATTACATCAGGCCAAAATGTCCAAGTGTGCTGGGTCTGACAGGAGTTGGTGATGGGTCCACAGGGAAGCATGTAGACAACATGGGGAGGTTAGCTTCTAGGAAACAGCACAGAGGCCAAGCAGAAATGGGTGTCCACGTCCCTCACAGATAGCAGGACGTATGAGAGAACTTCCTCCTCCCCTGCCAAAAGAAAAATAATAAAAGCCACCCAGGGAGACGTGCACAGTAGCAGTGGAGAAAACATTATAAACGACTTGGAGCCTGGCTCCAGCTAACCACGGGGCAAAGCTTTTCATCTCCCCCATGCCTCAGTTCCCACCATGAGATAGAGCCATTGCATCACCACGGGATGGAGCCAATCAAACCGTGGCACGGCTGAAAAGTCCTGAGGTGCAAGGGATGAGGAGCAGATGGGACAACTCTGGACGGGCAGGCTCTCTGGGTGTCCTCTTCCAGCCACTTTCCCTTCGGCGTCTGGATTTTCAGCCCAGTGACGTGGAAGGGTTGCAAAGACATTCTTCATCACACAATGACTGTCATCCATTGTATGTTATTTCTTCTCCCTTACTCCCTGGTTCTTCTCAAGAAGGATAAAACCAGCTGCCCCTTGTCCAGACAAGAGAAGGACACAAGACTTTCAGCACCCAGTCCAAATGAAGGAATTATGTTTGCATTCAAGTCGTTATTAACCTGGGGCTGAAACTCGTCTGGCAGAATCATTTACTGTGGGTAAATTTAGGAAGCTCCTCAAAGCACCTGAGCAAGTAAAAGGAAAAGGCATCTAAAAAAAAAAAAAGGGAAAAGGCATCTAGAAAAAAAGGGAAAAGGCATCAAAAAAAAGGGAAAAGGCATCAAAAAAAAGGGAAAAGGCATCAAAAAAAAGGGAAAAGGCATCAAAAAAAAAGGGAAAAGGCATCTAAAAAAAAAAAAAGGGAAAAGGCATCTAGAAAAAAAGGGAAAAGGCATCTAGAAAAAAAGGGAAAAGGCATCAAAAAAAAGGGAAAAGGCATCAAAAAAAAGGGAAAAGGCATCAAAAAAAAAGGGAAAAGGCATCTAAAAAAATGGGAAAAGGCATCTAAAAAAAATGGGAAAAGGCATCTAAAAAAAAAGGAAAGAAGTCTATAAAAAAGGGAAAGAAGTCCAATAAACAGCCCCACCTAAACACAGTTGTAATATCAAATATGATTAAGTGACACGAGACCCTGAGCTCTCCCCACCCAGCTCCCTGCTTAGTGGGGAACTAGGGTTAGGTGGGAAAAGAGGGGTTGGGTTTTCATCCTCCTGGCCCTGACCCAGGAAAACCAAGGAGTAAGGGTGATGCTGGTGTATTCCTCTTAAGCATCTTACACTGAAATGTAACAGCCAGGGGATAAGGACTGAGTGCCAGACCCTGCCCAAATCACTTCCAAGATGAATCAAGGTGCTTTCAGCACAGCAGATTTGGGAGTCCCACACCTAATTCTTCACCACCACGATGGAAACACTGACCAAAGGTCCCTGCTGGGTGCCTGGTCCCCTGCAACTATCTACCAAATTGGGTCTACAGACCCCTGCTAGCCCTTTCTCCCCATAGAAAACCTTCAGGAGCAGATTGGCTCCTGATGGGGGAAGCTGAGCAGTAAACACCTCGCAAGGGTGTAAAATAGGGAAGCATCACAAAGCTTGAAGAGCCAAACCAGTCCCTCAACTGCAACCAATCTGCGTCACTGCCAGACCCTTTTTCCCCAAAGTAAAAGGGGCACTAGATTAAATTCACCCAGGTATTAGAGGAATCTCAGCTCTGCCATAGATAGAACCAAGCATCACTGTCTGGTTTTAGGTGGACTATTCTAAGCACTCCCAAGCCAGCATGCCTCAGCATCCCAAAATGCATCCTCTCTGCTGAGCACGCCAAGGTTAGCAAGCCAGCTTCGTGGGGGTCGTGGAGGGGAGGAGCAGAGCCAAGACCCCCCCAGAACAACCAGACAGTGGTTCCTCTGTCTGAAATGTACTGCGTGCAAGCTCTGACCTTGTGCCTCTGTTGAAGATGCTGTGGACCATCTCAGTGTACACTACTTGGCTCGATACAGATGAATTAAAAGGCTGAAGGTTGGCATAGATAAGATCAGTCTAGTGAGGTCTTGCCAACTTTAGAGTCTATGGACTTACAGGAAGCAGGTATGAAGAAATTTAACACAGCAATGGTTGGACTTGATGATCTCAGAGGTCTTTCCCAACCTCAATGGTTCTGGTCTAGACAGTGCTGCCTAGTCCATCTCTCTTGATGGGATGCATTCAAAACCTAGTGTTAGTCTCTACTGGGTGCTTTCCTGTGCCTTGATTCTGGAATTTTCCCTGAGATTCAGTCAGTCTGAGCATAGAATTCTGGAAGAGGGCAGAGTTAAGGTGATTTTGAGAGCGTAGCATGAACCTTTCTTTTCCCTACTTTTCAGAAGTTTCAGTTTGCTTTACTTTTTCATATCCTGCTGAGGATTAATCCTCTGTGCCTTCTGGAACAATACGAGACACCATTAGGCAATGTTAACTTTGTGCTGAAGTTTTTTGGCATAAGATGCTGTATGCTCTAATCTATTTGCAAATCAAAAGCCAATGCTTTGCACACTTCAGTGAAAAGCCAGAGGCAGCCTGCCCCACTAGAAAGGTCACCAGATTAGGACTCAAGGGAACTCTTCGAAGTTTTGCCACTGATTTACTGCTCGATCTTGGCCAAGTCATCTCTTTTCTTTGTGCCTTTAGTTTTCCTCCCATTCTTCGTGTTTTCTATTCAGGCTGGGAGATTTTTAGGGCAGGAGCAGCCCTCTCGTTACGTGCTGGTCCTGTGCCTTGTACAGCAGCACCCCCCTCCTAGCTGGAGGATGCCTACTAGATGCTACTGCAACAGAAAGAATTCAGAGCCTTCACAGTTTTAGAAGAGCTGAGTTTTCACACCCAAGGTCTTCAGTCTCTCGTTGTCTTCCTCAGCAGAAAGCTTTTCAGAAGAGGTACCAACCAACGGGGGAGTTCCCAGTCCAAGGGTTAAAATACCCAACCCCAACAGACAAAGAGGAGAAAGGTGTAAGAGGAACTCGGATCATATGGCAAACTAGGTACTAGTTAATCAATAGTACTCAAAGGTGAAGGCCATATGGAGGAGCCAGGAATCATTGCACAAGTTAAGCAAAGTTTAGCAAGCCTGATAAAGCAAAGCTTTAACTATTTTCTGTGAAAAGTTCCACCTTTCCTCTAACCTAGCTCTGGAACAGGGACCACGTAACACTGATCTCCCCTGTCACTGACTCATGCACTGAAGGGTTCAGAGGAAGCTCTGAAACCAACCCATGGACAATACCTCTTTATTGCCCTGACAGTTCATATACTACATGTTACGTACAATTCTCCTATTCACTGGACTCCTGATCCAAACTCTTCTGGTAAAAAGGCTTGTGGGCAGTTTACTTTCTGTCCAATGACTTCATTGCAAAGGATTTTTCTTCTGTGTTGAGCTTGCCATGTGCAACCTTTCCTTCCTCTTGTTTCCCAGTTTCTGGAAATAATTTGTGGTTTGGAAATGGAAATGTCCTCGTAGGCTTCAAAGAGCTTAAAGCTTGCCATACCAGATCAGATCATTGGATCTATTTAATCTGCTCTCCTCTTTCCAGCCATGACCCATACCTGGTACTTCAGGAGACGACACAACTTCACAGCGGCAGCAGCAGACTTCAGCTTTAGACAGAGCCCCTTCTCTGAATGGGCGAGGAGCTGCTGAAGCATCCTTCCCATTTCCACCCTGAACTGACCCAGATTTTTCTGGAAGGGTCCCTCAAAGGAATCAACTAAATGGCAGAGACCCCCCAGAAGGATAAAGAGACTTAAGGGGGACAAAGGACATCGACACATATCAAAAGAGGGCTTCCCAAAACATAGCAGAGCAAACACAGCTCAACCCCTTCCAGGACTGGCTTGGCTCGCTTCCCCTGTTCAAAGAAGTTGGCAAGCAAATCTTTATTGTAAGAGACAGAACAGAAGCCGGAGGGGAGGTCCTGAAATCTGGGGATAATTCACAAAATCCTGGCCTGTGGTGCAGAAGGAAGCTTGTGTTATGTATCTATCGTTTGTACTCCTTTTGTTATCGCTGCTAGACTGAAACAGATAGAAGCAACCTATCGATGATCCCACCTCATCCTCAGCCAACCTCTTTCCTGGCTGCTTTTAGACTCATGGGAAGCAGGTATAAGCCAGGATGGACATTTTTGGGCTTGCTCAATCACGTCAAGGTAGTCTTGTGCTTCACAGATCTCCTCCATACTGCAGGAGGATTATTTTTTCAAGAAGGTACAACTGACTGTTACAAAAGAGACCAGATCTGGACTCTTGAAAGTCTGCCATTTCACCCAAAAAGCACCACCACCCTTCTCCAAGCCTGGTGACTCCATACACTCGTGCCTTGTCTTTTTCCATGGCCAACAAGTAGCGGCAAAGCCGTGCAGATGGATTTTGCTCTCCATCTCTGAAGGGTTGGCAGAGAACCATCCATCTGACCAGCTGCATTCACCTCCATCTGAGCTGGGCTTGCGTTCCTGCCTGCGATGGGCACGTGTAACCAAGGACACCACTCTTGGGATGAGGGAAACTTCAAGCAGAGGACCTCTGCCAGAGGAAAGGGTGGGATGCGTGGTGTTACATTGCCACCTTGTGGAGAGCTCCCACTGGAGAAGAATGAAGAAAGATGGCTGACTGATGAGTTGCAGGCCACCCTGTGCTGCAAGATCATCTCCCTCTTGCTGTACACCCATGGCTGGCCACACACTTGTGCCCTTGGTGTGACCGAGTGGGCCACTACCCTTTGCTGTCATTTCTCCTCCAAGTGGTGAAGCGTGGGAGCTCCATGCAAGGCCTGGAGGTCCCACACATGGGCAACATCAACCCATCGCTTTAGTGCCTGGCTTTGCAGACTTGATAGTAAAAGTTTGTGTAGCTGCAACCAATATGAAACAAGAGGCTGGTCCTAGGTCAACCTTCAGGGGGTAGGACTCCGTGCTACCCCAGTTGTCACTACCTCGTACCACAAAAGAAGAGTAGACCTAAGCCCTGCAAGTCCAAACCTCCACAGGCTCAAAGAGAATGAAGGAAAATGCATTTCCCTTCGTTGAGTGCAGAAGAAGCCTCTGGTGGCAACGCTTTTTATATTAGTGGTGTCCCCAGAGAGGTTCAAATATACAGCTCCCAGTTGTGTGGTGGAGGATTGTGTTGACATGCTGGAGGAGAACTCCTGACAAGCGCTACCATGTGGACTTCTCCAGCCATGCCATGTATTGACTCCCATCTGGGGATGATGTGCACTCCTGCCTTTGCATTGTGGACTTCTCCAGCCATGCCATGTATTGATTCCCATCTGGGGATGATGCCTTTGCATTGACACTATTCTCTCTCCCCCAAGAATCTGCAGACCAGAGGTTTTTGGAGTGAATAGGATTAGCATTGTTTATTATTTATTCAGTGCTGGAGGAGGTCTGTGACTTTATGGGCCATGACAATGAGAGAGGGGTGGAAACAAAAAGGGCAAGAGGAGAAATCACAGGTCCCTGCCCCAAGGCCCTTAGCAAGAGAAGTTAAACACGACAGAGAGCAAGGAGGAGAAGCCCTGAGAAGATGGGTTCCAAGAGCCCAAAAAAAAAAGAGAAGTGTGACCCATGGGTAACTCCTCCAATGTGGTGCACAGGCAAGAAGAATGAGGAGGTGAAATACATCCAGCACTGATTAGAGGGAGCAAGCTGCCCTCCCAGTTGCCCATTGCTGAGCCATCCTCCACTGTGTAAATAAGCAAATCCTTTAGATTTGGGGAAACGTGGCAGATCACACTTACAAGCATCTCAAGTGTGGGCTGAAGTTCTCAAGGGCTCGAGAGGGGAAGAGTCTTTGATTTTGGGGAAATCTGATATCTCCTCAAAGAAGCGGTCACATCCTTTGAAACACAAGAGATGGACAGCTATGGAGATGCTGGCCAACAACAACATGACGTGACCGCCAACATCTCCTGGTGGGAATAAAGGCAGTAAATCTGAGCTCCAGAGGTTTGTGACGGGACTTCTGCTAAACCACCACTTGCCAGGAAAGGCAACGGCTCTTAGAAGCTGACCCACAGAGATGTGAAGTTGCTCTGGCACTCAAAAGCACCAACTGTCACCTTTCCTTGGACAAAGGTCTATCCTGATAAAAGCAATGGCACTAGCAGAGTAGATTTGTTTTTCTCCAAGGCATCTCATTTGATATCTCATGAGACCTTAGTTAAGAAAGAAATGCTTTGCACTGTGTGGAAATAGGAAGGCATGTACTAGACCTACCAAGATGGGTTTCAATGACAACTTTCAACACAGAGTTATTAATGGGGAAGCATCAACAGGACCATTATTAACAAGACAGTTCAGAAAAGTCGTTGTTAGCCCAATAAAGATTTGCATTTTCAGCAATCATCTAGATCATACAAAACCTGTGACAGTGGGATCTGCAGATAACGGATAAATTTCTGAGACAGTAAAAAAAAAGAAAGAGGAGAGGCTGGATGAGGGGGGACAAGAATTAACGGGTTAAATTATCCCAGTTCAATGTGGGCATTTTACTAGAGGCAAGTGAAACGTATCACAACTGGCAATAAAGGCTGAGATTCAACCCACCCATCCCCAAGCCCACCTAAAAACTCTGTCGTGCAGAGCTGTGCCTAAAGAACACCAAAATTCACCACCACCATGAGAGCTCGCTACATTTGAGGGCTAAACAACACTCCAGTGTATAAAATAAAAGGGATTATTGAGGAGAAAAACAGGGAAGTGGGTTTGCCTATTGGTTGGCCACGATTAATATCATTAGAAGAATGATCTCTTCAGTCTTGGCATCCCCAGCCTTTAATCTATTGAGATGTCAAAACATCACTGATAGTTTTATATGCATGTACTTCTGCATGGAAAAAACACTTTACAGACCCTTCAAGTCCTTTAGCCAGAGACATAAAAAGATTCATAGAGAATTCATGCTGATGTTAGACAAATACAAGAGTGAAGCAGCAGATGATTTCCTCACTGGGCAGGTAGCTTCATATTAGAGCCCTTTAGCCAGAGACATAAAAAGATTCAGAGAGAATTCATGCTGATGTTGGACAAATGCAAGAGTGAAGCAGCAGATGGGCAGGTAGCTTCATATTAGAGATGCAATGAAACCACTGAAATGTTTGGAATTTGATGAAAAACGGGTGTTTTAGCACTTTATCAGCTATGGCTACATGGGAGTACTTAGGTTTAAGAGCATGTGCTTGGATGGTTAGAATTTTACAACTGGTTCTGTTAGAAAAGAACTTTAAGATCACCGAGTCCAACCATTAACCCAGCACTGCCAAGTCCACCACTAAACCACGTCCCTCAGCACCTCGCCGACACATCTTTTAAATACCTCCAGGGCTGGTGTCTCCCCCCCCTCCCCGAGCAGCCTGTTCCAGGGCTGGACAACCCTTTCCGTGAAGAAATTTCTCCTAATGGCCAACCTAAACCTCCCCTGGTGCAACTTGAGGCCTTTTCCTCTTGGCCTACCTTGTCCCTAGTTATTGCAGAGCAGCTGATGGGTGATGACACATCAGCTTAAGTTAACCCATGCTTGGATCAATCAGCTTCCTAGATCTCTCCCTCCATAGCAGCTCCCACAAAAAATCTGCCACATAACTATACCCAAGGAGAAAAATGCAGAGGCTGACCACAATCTGCTCTGACCCAGGGATCAAAGAAGCCAACATGAGAAATAATGGGATAGGAAGAAAAGAAAAGACACCAAGCTGCACCTCTTTGTATCAAGCAGCAGAAGTCACTCCTGGAGGGTGAGGGTGGACAGCTCCATCACACCAGGCTTAGTCTTCTGCACCCCAGGAGAGGCACGCTCTCCTGAAAAGTCCTCCTGGGCTGCCCAGCTTCATCTTGTGATCTTAGACATCCTCATAAATACTAAAATCAGTTCTGCCTGAAGAAGCAGCTCTGAGGATGGGAACTCTTCTGTGTTTGCACCAACGGTCTGGCAGAACCTGAAGGCATTAATTTCAACAGCAGTTGGTGTGTCCTCACAATCACCCCAACAACAAACGCCAATTTTTCACCCTTCCTTCTGTTCTTAGGCTGCTTCTCAAGCCCCCTGAGCCCTACAAGCCCTTCCTATTCTCTTCCTCTGTGGCTGAGCCTCCAGCTTTTTTTTTTTCAGATAAACTCTACAAAACAGTTCCACATTCACTACACATAAATCTGTGCGGCTCTGCAAGTCGATCATGTGGGGACAACACGAAATAAATGGAATTGAATACCAAGATGACACAGAAGAGATTGTACTTGAGTGTATTATTCATTTCCATATTTAATTCATTATGTTTCTCTTTTTTTTTTTCCCTTTTTCTTCCCCCTCCTTCAATTTATATGGAGCTGCAACACATTTTCCAGCCTGCTGTGCTGGAACGCTGCAGTGTCAAGGGACTTTGCAGTTAAATGTAAGACCTTGTTGTCATATTGTGCACTGGGCCTTTGTCCTCAGGAAACCGAGAGCTCCAAGTTAGATAACAACTGGGAAATCATCATCTTTGCTAAATGTTTGCAAAGGCAGGTAGGGGGGCAGGAAGGAGGGTTCTTTGGAGCGAGAAAAGAAAATCCTCTCTCCTAAAGGATTAAGAACTTCTCTAACCACCCATCTTTGAAGTCTCCTCCTAAAGCTTTTTCTTGATACCGGTGTTTCTTGACCTGCTTTGTTGAGTTGGAAGAAGATATCCATCCAGGGGCTCTCTCAGCAGGGTGTGAAGGGCAGAGATAGGGATCTGAAAGATTAAAAGATGCCTTTTTGAGGGTGGCGTGGAGAAAACCAGAAGCCAATCTCATTCTGTGCTTCAGCAATGGTCATTCACTATTCTCCAAGGGTTAACCTTGCCTGGAAAGCCCATGGGAGGAAGCGTGCACTGGTTGGTTGCAGGGACCGGATAAGATGACTTAATACAACATGTTTTCTTTTCTAGCCTTGATTCCCATGATTTTGTAATAAGCCAACCTTTAATCAGCTAGTGAAATTTCCCTTCCCTATTCTCTAACTCTTCTCTCAATCCACCCTTGCACCTCCGGAATGACCCAAAATTTTACACCCTCCCACAACAAGCAGAGAAAGCTGATGACTTCTTCTCCTGCCTAGGAGTCAGGACCGTGCTCCTCACACCTCTGCTTCAGCCCTGAGCAGCTTCTACCTCAACCCAGCTGAAGGCTCCACTGGAGCACTGGTAACCTTATTTTTTTCCTCTTATTTTTATTCATCTGTGTATGAAGTAATACGGTCCCATGGTGGCATGTTGATGCTTGTAGAAGAGAACAACAAAATACTTAATCCTAGCCAGATGAAAGGAAGAGGGGGGGAAAAAAACACCCAACCACCCTGAGTTCCTCCACACTCCTGCTTGGTCATTTTTTCTTCTGAAACCAGCTGGTTGACATATGGCTTTCAAAGGGAAGCACAGCCTACTCTTAGATAGGCTGTTTGTTCTTTTTTGGGTTTGGAAAACTGCAATGAGAATTGGATGGGAGTCATCACTCTCCAGGTTCCCAGCTTCACCGTGCCACAAAAACACCAGCACAGGGACAGAGGTCGTACTTGGGATAGAGCAGTCTGGCTCTGGAAGCAAATAAGGCTGGAGAGGAGAACTGAGTCTGAACAAGGCTTTTTCAATTGCATTCCCTGCTTTTGAGATGTCCACAGGTTTGATTTTCAGATGGTAGGAGCTCAGTAAGAACAACGATTTCTGTCACCTTAAAAAATGTTGTTACTCTCTGAGATCAGCGAGTTCCTTCTTTCTCAGTATCTCTTGACTTCCCTCCCAGTGGGGAAGAGATAATTTACTAAATCTCCAAACTTTTTTTCCAGCCAGCAAGTTCTAGTTGGATCAGTTGCAATGCTTTATTTCAGTAGTTCCAGGATGTTCTGTTTTGGTCTTGGGATTTAATGTCACCAGGGTCCCAGATACCATCAACCTCTGTTCTCTGCCCCTTCCATGACTTCCACACGTTTGGTCAGACTCCTCATCCTCTTCATAACCTCCTCCCATTCCTACGTGTCCTCTTAACAGATCCATTTCTTGCAGGAACTCCAAACAACCATCTCTCTCCACACTTGCCCTTGGCCTCATTCTCCACAGCAGATCCCCATGATTTTGGTTGAAAGAACAGTTGACTCAAACCATTCACAACACCACCAACAGCTACCTGCTCTTCCATGCTCTCAGAGGCTGCCCTGTTCCTCACCCCACTGTCTCTGGTTCACCTGATTTGCTCTTCCATGCTCCTCAGGGCAGGAAGATCAGATTCATATATATGCTCAACACACTGTGAAGATGCAAGGTGCTGACCCCAGGGGTAAGGATCCATTAGATTCATCTTTCAACTGAACACAACAAGGTGAACCATTGCTTTGGTAACAGGAGAACAGAAGGGTGGAGAAGAATGTAAAAGGGATGGTGGGAAGCTCTCTCAGCACAGCCTGAAGGGGTCTGCAGAGTGTCAGGCAGGGACAGAGAAGAGTCTCTGTGTGTCCAGCCAACGACAATCACCATCCTCCAAAGAAAAATGACACCTGGTAGGATGGAAGAACACAGGTCTGATACCTCTTGGCCTTTCTCTGCTCCCAGGGCTTTTAAAATTTCAAGATCTCTCTCATTTCTTGGCGGTTGGAATCAAGACAACACTGAAATGAGCCACCCCACCCCCCTGTTTTCATTTTATTTCCCAAACTCTCTCATAACTATGTGGAAAGATACTAGAAATCACTTGGAGAATATTATATGACAGCGAAAGACTTATGACACAAGACCTGTTCCCAAACAGCATTTATCAAACTTTGAAACTCCTCAGTACTCATAAGCAACGTATTTTCTTGCTTGCCTGCTCTTACAGAGCAAACAGGGAGCAAACCTGATCAGGGAATCTTGTTTATCCTTTAATTGACCCGTGTACTTACTGTTCCCTGGCCAAAAGTCTACCACAAAGCAACACAAACGTTACCCAGGCTCAGCCGTGCTTAAAAGCTTTGTGAAAGAAGTGTGTTTTGCAGGAAGCACTTGAAAGATGAGATTGAGGTTGTTTAGCGTGCAAGGGATTTGCTCCAAAGCCCACTGAAGCTGGTGGAATGACTTTGGTTGATTCTGATGGTCTTTGGATTCGGCCCAAGGAGGGGAAGAACTAGCGGCAGGCACAGAGGGCAATAAAAAAAAAGGAGGTATGAGAAATAAAACTCTATTTTCAAATTATATACAGCCCTGGTCATACTGGAAATGGTTAAAAGGTACTGCTGTGGATCTATCATTCACAGGGTCTGCAGCAGTGAAAGGTCCCAGATCCAAACCTTCTCCATCACCACGATTTATCCACTGATACTCCAAGTCACAGCTCACGTTCCTCAACCAGGAGGTAAGAAACCAAACGTTATGAGAAGAAAAACCATCTCCTGTGCCTACGAGGTGGTGTCTCTGCTGAGATAAACCCCTGCGTGTGCCAGTTCTTCTGGTTTTCATCTGTCCTGCTCCTCTGAGATGCTTGTTTAATACCCACCACTACTCTCAGACACCAACAGCTGCAGCTCATCGGCCTACGGTTGTTTCTGATGAAGTGCTTTTCAGATCAGAAGATGCCAATCCATCAAACTCAAGACTTTTGACAGGGGGGGGATAGGGGGAAGAGAGTTCAAACCAACTCCCTCCAGTTTTAAATCCCACTTTTGTTTTTAGAAATTAAACCGTGGGTGATAAAAGGGTCAAACACAAAGAAGAAATCAATATTGAAATCAAACGTTTTAGCTGAGGCTAGAGGAAAAAGATTCAGAACTTGGGTTTTCTTTTTGCACAAAAAATTTTTGAAATTCTGGCTGTTGGCCCAAGTTTTAAGCCCAGGTTCGGTTGAAATAAAAAAAAAATAAAATCCTGAAAATGTTCACAGGATAGGAAAGCAGTTTCCTGCCAACTCTATATTGGCTTACAGTTCTGACGCATGCAAGCTGGATTTGAATTAGCAGATTAGGCCCAGATCCAAAAAGGGACCTAGGCACTTAAAGTGGGACTGAGGTATGCGAGTCCCAGACAAAGGTCCTCAGTCCCTGGAAACCACTGAGTTTTCAAAATTAATAATTCTGCTTTGGAGCAAGCCTCAGATCACCTCAGCTTTGCTAGGCGACTCCATGCCCACCTCCCTTCTTCGCCTCCAGCCAGATCTTCCCAGGTTGCCCTGGAACGTGTCCACCAACGCCAGGACCCTTCAGACATGCAACGGCAACTCCACTTTCTTCCAAAACACAAACAGAGGAAGAGGTGGTACCACCTTATCGTACAATAGCTCCGAGCTTGGAGCACACACCCAGGCAGAGCTGGTTTCCCTCTCCTGCTTGCCTGTGAGGCCTCAGCCCCATGCCATGGAGGATGCCCTGGCCAGAGCCCTCCCTTCCCTTCACCCTGCACTCCACTCACATGCAAAAAAAAAAAAAAAGACATTCTTGGCCCTGGTTTCCTCTGAGAAGTTTTGTTTAGATACCCAATCTCCTTATTTTCAACACGTGAACAGAGAAAGCGTTTTCAGAGGGAAAACAAACCCAACAGACAGATGTTTTCTCTTCAAGAGAAGCCCTGGGATTTAAGACATCCCCTTTTGCCTGGCTTGGGCACCTCCACTATCAGCACTGGCCTTTCTCTTTCCTGTCCTTCCCCATGTTTTGAAAGGACTCAGGGACCCGGGTCTAGATGAGGCTCTTTGGGTCTCAACCCTTGCACCCTATGACAGACACAAGGTGGGTTGAGCTCTCCACCACTTCTGCTGGCTGACAACCTTGGGAAGAGGACACAGGCTGGTGCCAGGCCCCAGAGGTGTGCAGCCCCACCGTGCTGTTATTCCTGCCTGGGCGAATAGACTGAGAGGGGGAATCAGGCTCCCTTGTTTACATCTCTTTTCTTTTTATCTTCCCCACCCCCCTCCTTTTTCCCTCCCTTCTTTCTGAATAAAGAATGTTTTCAAAAAACAAGTGCCTGCCTTTGAGCTGCGGCGAACTCTCGTTTCCTTGGAGAAACGTTTGTGCTCTTTAACTTAAAGAATTTCCGAAACATATAGGAAAGGAATTTCATAAACTGCTCATTGAAAAACATTCCATACATTCCCCTCTCATCCAGAGACACCCGTGTGTGGTCTCCGACAAGGTCAGGTTTGGGGCTACGTAACGGGGACAAAGATTCCAGCGCTTGGAAAACAACAGATACCACAGACCAGGAGATGGGGAGGGGTAGGGGGGGAAAGGACCTCGTGACTCCCCGTTGCTGGAGGCTGGGAGACCACCGGAAAGGCAACAGACAGTAAACACTCTGCGTTATTCCCAGGGAGGAAAATCCCAGTGAGAACCTCCTGCCTATCTGTTGGGAGAGTGACATCAAGCTCGGCGCTGCTAAGGAATGGAGAAAGGTATTTAAAAAAATAAAGAGAAAAAAATATCCCCAAACAAACAACTTATTCCCACTTATTATTTCATCTATGAAAGGTGGAGATGTTGACTGAGGTCCTTTAAAGGCAGATTGGATGCCTGTTGGAAATGGTGGGCAGGAAGACAGGGAGATGATTCTGTCTGGACACGGGGGTGGGAAGAGCACCCTGGTTTTTGATTGTCTCCTCCCCATTTTGAAACCAGGGCAGCACATTCACCAGCCCTGCCATCCCTCAGGCCACTCCGAAGCTCTAGGAATGAGCACTCTGCACATCTTCAGTGGACACTGTTTGCAGAAAGCATAACGTTCTTTCCAAACCAAAGTCCTCTGAAACATGCCAAAGGCCCCATTCCTAATTCACTACGATGGACATGACTCACGGCAGGTCTTAAAACAAAATTATCCCAAGTGAGGAAAAGAAAAAGCATCAGGGAAATAGAGCCTTGGAGAAAGTCCTTCTCTAGTACCTGATGAAATGTCACAAGATGTGTTTTTATTACACAATTTTCCACTCAAGCCTGCATGCTAGAACCAATTTCTGAGTTTAGATCAGCTGCAGACATGTCAACTCAGAGGAGAAGTTCTGAGAAAGTCACATATCTAAATAAACCTGCACTGGAAAACAGCTTTTTGTAGAAATCAAAAAGCAAATCCACACCAGGATCATCATTTATGTTGTTCTGCTCATCTTGTGCCCTTAGCCACATCAGCATGGATTATACACAACCAGTGGCACTGCAAATTGCAGTTGTTTTAATTTGGTGGGTTTCTTATTTTCCTAGAGCTCGTTAATGACCACGCCAACTGCAAGGTCCACTCAAGGCAACCTTGTCACCTGCTCCTCACGTCACTCGTGTCATTAAGCAAATCTTTCATCAGTACATTAGAGAGACTTGAATCTAGGCTACGCATTCCTCCTTGGATTTAGCTCCATTCATGAGCAGGGAAGGAAAAAATGAGGGGGGAAAAAAAAAAAGAATCAGCTCTTTAGTCACCTTTCCAAAAGTAAAAAGCACCACAGAGCAATAAACTGCCCCAAAACAAAACCCTGTCTAGATTTCTGTAGCAAACCACGAGGAATGAAAAACGGTTGACAACAAATACCCAGTCTCTGAACCCTTGAAATCCAGAACCCTGAGTCAGGAGAAAAGAAGCGCAAGGAATAATTACAGATCCCCCAACTTCATCTTCTGCATCCCCTCAGATGGATGGAAGGGTTGGCATGAACAAAGCTCTGCCAACAAAGCCCAACAGATTGCCTTCAAAAGGTTGTCTCTGCTCTCCTGTTTGTTCTCTCCTAGCTCTTTATAAATTCAATCCAGCTATTAACAATATCCATTAGCTTCTCCAGAAGATTATCTCAGCTTTAGTGACTGGAATGCAGGGATTAGACCAAAAAAAGAAAAAAAAAAAAACATTTGGTTTTGTTTTTAATAAAAGTATATGTTGATTTAAACTGATGGCTTTTAACATCTGTTGTGCAAGTCTTTGTGGTAATAACCCTCAGAGATTGTTGGAGGGAGAGATCATTTAGTAGGTAATAAACATCAGTGATTTCATTAACGAAATATTCGAAGCGTAGACATTACAAATGGGAAGAAGCAAAAAAAAATTGCCACCTGCTTCAAAATTGTCTTGCTGAGGCTAAAACTCAGGCTGCTGATGGTAGGGGAGGAGATGTCCTGGTACCTCTCACCCCAACTGTGGGCACGGCCACATCCAGGCACGGGCAGTGGTAGAAGTGCTGCAACCAGGACCCGTTGGGAAGCTTCTGACTTATCACCATGTGAGGCACTGATTTCGAAATGCTTTACCAACAAGGGGTTGTCCTTAGTTCCTGACATTGCTGTAACCCAGCTGACAACATTTTCTTGGAGCATTGGATGCCTGTTAGCTGGAAAACTGACACGGATTGAGCAGGGAGTATGAGAAGCCACTTTGCCAGCTGATGGGTCAACCCAAGCAGGTCCAAAGGACCACAGTTCCTGGCAGAAGAGTTGAAAACCTTCTGCAGCAATCTTTTTGTCTTCCTCCACAGGGAGGGATTTCGACTGCAATTTCCAGCCAACCCCAAATTTCTTCTGGAAGATTTGTTATTGATCATCTTTGTGAATGTGGAGGGGGGGAGAACCCTTGAGGGACCAGCTTCTCAAACAACAACAGAAAAGAAGAAACCTTCAAGGACAAAATGGTAATGGAGTGGGGGAGAGAAGTTATGTTCTAAATTGGGCTGTCTTGCAGCCCTTCAGAGCCAGAGGCTGAATGATGGGGAAATGCTCCAGCCTTCATGACTGTCCAAGCCCCCCCTAGCCACCAAGAGCATGTTCTGATGCCCATTCACACCAGGTCTCCTTGCCCTACACATCAAAGATCAGTGCAGGAGGGAGGAGTGCTGTGCCTTTGGACCCAAACCCACCAGGGGACCTGGGACCCATCAGTTTAGGCACAGCCAAAGAGCAGCATTGTTATCCCTCTTCTCCCCTTTGTCTGCTGGCCATGAGGAACAAAAGTTCTGGCCAGCATGCTCCTGTCCTACCTGAGATACTTGTCCTAGTCATCCAAGAGTGTTCAACCCCTTTTTTGTACCCTACTCTCTCCTCAGTGAGAAGGAAGGAGGTTCTGGGGCACCTTTTTCCAGCTTTGGCACTGCTACAGAGGTCAGGCCCTCAGGGGCAGTGCCAGGGCAGGCTCTACACACCGAGGAGAAGCTCAACACTCCCATAGAAAGAAGCACGTGAAGAGAGGGTGGCTTGGGCCAGAGCACACTGAATCAAAAGCATCTGAAGGGTTGTCCTCCCCTGTGGCTTTGTGGTGAGCTCAGGAAACCCTCTTTGAGCCGTGTTCCGTGAAGGATCCCTTTGAGGCTTCCTGCAGCCTTTTCCTCCCCAGCAGCCAGCTAAGAGGAGCCTGCTGAGGCTGGCTCCTCACCAAGACCATCAACTGCTTTCTGTTATCTGGGGGCAAGGGTTTCCCCTGCTTCTCAGGGAGCAGGACCCAACCCAGGCTGCCCTAAAAACCTATGGTTGTGCAGAGGAAAGAGCTGCCCAGGTCTACAAGGGAGATGGATCACCTGCCTGCCTGCCTCCATGGTCTCCAGCCAGGAGGACTGAAGACACTGATCTTTGCTAGTAATAAAAAAAAAGAGCATTACCTAAGATTAATGAAAACAAGTTGATGTGGGTGAGACCAAGGAAATGCCTTGGGAAGAGAGGATGGTTTACACATTTTCAGATGAGCTAAGAGGCCAGCCCAAAGAGAGCATTGTCTTCATCTGGAAAATTAGGCAAAAAAAACCCACACCACCTCTGTGACTTCCCTGAAATGACAACTCGTGTTTGTTTTTACCTGTTACTTAGCACAAGTTCAGCGTGTGCCATCCCACATTCTCCCCCTGAAGATGAAGGCAGCTCTTGCCATCAAGGCTACAGCTAAGGAGGGGATGAGGAAAAAAAAATCTCAAAAAAGAGAGAGGAATCATTAATTTTCTTTCATTTAATAAGATCTGACAAACTGTCAGTTGTCCCAGCCGTTGAGGAGACTGTTGCCCAACACGTTTCATGCACCGGGTCTGTGACCTTTTTTTGTCACACGGTGCTCAGAAAGAACAAGCTGTCCCTTGACTCAGAGATGGGTGTTATTGAGGCTGGATCTAAACTCCACGGCAGACTCATGCCACGACCTAGCCCGAGGTCACATTGACCACAGACATCTGGGACAAAGGACGTGGCTGGAGCAGGACCAGCCCATCTTCGCAAGGTTCCTTCCCATGACCACTAGGACACGTGGAGAAGGACAGATGGTGTGTGCCCCAACACAAAGTCACGGGGCTGAGGTGCAGTCCCAAATCCTCTAGTTGAGACAAATCTTATCTGGATACATCATTTACGTGCAGCAGCTTCTCAAGGGACCATTCGTGACCTTACCTCCCTCTCCATCCTGGCCAGGTTTTGGGCATCCCAGGTGGTCCCATGGAGCAACCATGGCCCCACTGTGATATTTTCCACTTTCTATGGACAGGCAGCTTTAACTCATCGACTAGCAGAAATATTCTTTACCCATCAAAGCCAGATCCAGTTGAGGACAGACTCAGTGTTATCCATAAAGCTGTCAAGATCTTTTTTCCCCACAGGTTTTATCAAGTTTTATGAGCTGGATGAATCGCTCCTGAAGGGTTTGGGGAATGAGACAAGGAGGGGAAATCCCCATTTTTCTCTTCGACTACAGGGAGTTTTCACATTTCAAGACATGGGGGAAAAACTGGCACCACTCTCAATGACAACAACAAAAATCAGCGTTGGTTAAAAGATGTGATTCTTCTTTGTTGGCTTGGAAGATTGTTTTGGTCCTCTCTACAGCACTAACCAATTATTTAGGCATCCAGATCATAAATACAATATTAGTAAATATACAAAAGACTACATTAGTTGCAACTACTTCTTCCAGTAGCTAACTGCAACCAACAGCAGCTTTTCCTAGAATGGCTGGGCTGAAAGGGACCTCCAAAGGTTTCCCATGGATGCTTTTGATGTCCAGGTCCCTGGTTGCTCCTGCAAGGCTCTGCACTCAGGAGAAGACAGGAGATGTAACGGTGCACACCTCGAGGAGATTTGCCATTTTAATAGCCATTGAGAGGCCACTGGGATGCAAGGCTTCATCCCCCAAATACCCAGGTTGCAACCAGGCTGCTGATTTTCCTTCTTGATACCTATAGCTTAGCAACCATTGGTTCATCCCTATTCCCACAGGAATGACCCTGGCCAAGGGACAGCTGCAGAGACTCCAAGCAAAGGGTCCTGCAGAGACAACACCCATTGCCTCTGCTGCCCAATGCGTGGCCATCGTGCTCTTCAGCATGGAACCCACATCTCAGAAACACATTTGCTCTTTAATCCAGCATGAACTACAAGGAGGAGAAGGGAACCAGAACAAGGAGGTGAAATGGTGAAAAGTCACAAAAGGGAGATGCATAAACCCCCCTTTGCTCTTCCACAGGGACAGGTTAAAGCCATTTAATCCCATCACAACCTCAGCTGTCCCCAAGCACACAACGATACTCGGGCACCCAAGCCACAAAAGAGAGAAGGAACCTCAGCAAACAGCAGTTGAGGAGGACGTACAATTTTGCTGCTTCTTTTATCTCTTCTTAACGTCCTAATTGGAGTGTAATGAATTTGGGGTTGGTGCTTGCTGCCAGACTCGCTTCTTTGATGTGTCTTTGGCCTCTGCGCTACAAAAATGCGATGGAAACCAAACCCAAGATATTACACCTCCATAAAGTGTCTCTGGGTTTACCATCAGATTCCACCCTTTGTGCCAAGCGGCCGAAGCCACTAAGAGGCCCCCTGCTCGCCAAGATGTTTGGGGAATGAATAAGAAGCAGAGAGAGATGCCACTGTGAATCCGAGGGAGGAATGTGTGCCAATGGCAGCAGAGGTGGATCACGGGCTGTAATGTAGCACAGAAGAGCACTGTGGTCATGCTCATCTATAGTCGTGGCCAGCAGGAGCTGCTGGTGATGTCTGAGAGGCTCTGGTGGGTGAGGAGGTCTTTGGGAGGTAGGTAGAGTACTGGTGGGGACACACTGACACAGCGCTGTGAGCTGGTGGCACTGCCAACAGCCAGGTCACTCTTGGGTTCAAGAGTCTTCCTCCCCACCCATTTCAACTATTCCTGCCTTAGCTCTTTGCAGCCAAACATCTCTCCCACGTGAACCCACCAGGCCTCTCCGGGCTCTCAGAAGGACATTCCCACTGGCAAACATTGGCTGCTACTCCATATGCGAGTCTCCAACACAGAATCACAGAGATTGGTTGGAATTTGGTTGGAAGAGACCTTCAAGATCACCAAATCCAACTGTTCCTTCAGCACTGCCAAGTCCCCCACTAACCCATGTCCTTCAGCACCACATCTCCACGGCTTGGAAACCCCTCCAGGGATGGGGACTCCACCACTGCCCTGGGCAGCCTAGATGAATCAATGCATCTACCCCCAAAATCACAGCTCAGATTAAAACCCAACTGCTCATCTGTTGCCTTCTCTGCAATGATGTTGCTCACGATAAAACATGATGTGTCTCCTTGGAAAACTCCTGGCCATTGATGGTTCACGTTCTTGCAGAATATCCAGGGCTAAATTCCACCCTTATTTCAATCATTGCAGCAACATCCATTTTAGGGCAACTCCCCTCCATTGACAGAAGATGGAATCCTGGCCTTGAGTCTGCCTCTTACTGAAGCAGCCCTTACCCTGGGACTGCACCAGAGACAGGGGCTGCTGATAAGATCCACTTCTAGTGAAACTCAGCCCTCCTTCAGAGATGATTCATGTGGCAGAGCAGCTCCCTGGTGCAGCTGGGACAGGCCTGGACAGCCCTTTTAGGGAAGATGTTTTTCCTGATCTTCAACCTATACCTCCCCTGACACAACTTGAGGCCGTTTCCTCTTGTCCTGTCCCTTGTTCCTTGGGAGCAGAGCCCGACCTCCAGCTGACTCCAGCCTCCTGTCAGGAGTTGTGCAGAGCCAGAAGGTCTCCCCTGAGCCTCCTTTGCTCCAGGCTCAGCACCCCCAGCTCCTCCTCCCCACACTTGGGCTCCAGACCCTCCATCAGCTTTGTTGCCCTTTTCTGGACACATTCCAAGGAGGACCTTGAGGGGCTGGAATAAGTGGCCCAAAACTGAACCCAGGAGAGAAAGCAGGAAGGATCTAACCAAGCTTTAGGACACCTCAGATATCCACACCACCACATGGGTAGCCTTTAGTAGGTCAGCAGTAAATTACTGTCCACTGGGACTAGTAAGACAGCCCCTGTGTCAGAGAGATGTGCCCAGGTCCCCAGGACATAGATGCTCTGGGACTTGCCCTGCCCTACCAGCTTGGGCTTTACTTCAGAAAGCATCCTCCTCCTCTTGGTGAAATATGGCTGTGCCAAAGCAAAATGGAAATGGGGTACCCCCTACCATGAACCCTGGGGTTCCCTCAGTGCCCCACTCTTTGCTCCCAGGGACCACTGCTCAGCCAGAGCCACGAGCACACCAGACCATACACGTGCATGCAGCTGAAGGCTTGGAACAGCTCCTTCCACTGAACATCTGGACTTACACACATAAACTACTCAACACTCTCGTCCAGAATTACAGAGCCTTTCATATCTTATCTCTCAAAAACCACTTATCAGCCCACAGCTTTCAGACTGCAGTCTCTCCCCTCTGCCAAAGTGGAACCCAGCCACCTAAAAACACAACCAACAGCAGCCCCTCTTCTCCTCTCCCACGCTGATGGCTGCAGCTCCTCTGGTGGGGGCTTGACCTTCAGGGGCAGCAGGAAGAGCTCCTTCAACCCCGTTGCCTTGGGCTCGTGGAGGAAGTTCAACAGAGTTGAACCACGGGGCAACAGCTTGCTGGAGCATGAATTTCTCCTTGCTTTCCAAACCAAGGAAGGCAACAAGCTACATGTACATATTTATGCTCTGCTGGATGATGATGGACGACAAGGAACTATTTGTAAGCTCCCATTGAGGTGCATCACCATGCTGCTGAGGTGGCTTGGAGGCTTCAGGCATGCCCTAGAGCCCCCATGGCCTAAATGTCCAAATACAGGCAAAAAAAGGACAAGTTTGTGCCCATAAATGAACATTTAATAGTGGGAATGAG
Source organism: Merops nubicus (assembly GCF_000691845.1). Taxonomy (NCBI): domain Eukaryota; kingdom Metazoa; phylum Chordata; class Aves; order Coraciiformes; family Meropidae; genus Merops; species Merops nubicus. The sequence continues at coordinate 3,914 of NW_008632930.1, read as the reverse complement.
TCTGGATTTTCTGTTAAATAAATGTTTCTAACAAAATATCCCTTTTGGTTTTAGCTCGGGACAAAGTTTCAAGTTATGAGTTGACATTTTGCAACCCTTGTCCAGGAGAGGAGAGAATTCCTTTTTTGTTTGACCTCTTCTGTTTTTCCTTTCCCTTCTCCTTTTAAAGAAAAGAAAGGTGCAGAGGAGCGAGTGCAGGATGGGCTTTTCAGCTAGTGAGCCACGAAAACACTTTGGGTCCCAGGTTCATTGGGCATCAAAACTTCCCCCTCCTCGCCCCTAAACTTTTCATGAAAACTCTGAAATAAAGATCTCTTCCTCTGAGCCAGAAGAGATGACATCACCAGATGTTAGCACGGTGCTAAAAACCTCAGTGCACACTGGGGTGGGAGATACCAGCCTAGACAACAAGAAGCAAAGGAGATGAAAGTGGTTTTCAGCAAGCTTGAGGGGGCTGGTGCCCCACCAGGAAGGAAGGAGGTGGCCAGAGGTGAGGTTGGAAGGAGGAAGGCAGCGATGTTAACATAAAACAGGATCCTCATTAGCTCTGGACTAGCTCAGCCAACATCTTATTTCTCAGCTGTATGGCCTGCACATGGGTCGTACATGTTTTTGGGCAGTCCAGAAGAGGTCTGTCGCAAGAACAACTGTCTCTGCTTTTGTTATGAAACCAAAGTTCAGGCAGAAATCTCACCCGAAGGGGTCTCGTTCCAGAGGCTGGCGATAGAGTCCAGAGAATAAACGCAATCCTCAGGCCCCCCATGGGGAAAAGGTGGGAACAAGATCCCTAAAAGCAGCAGCAGGGAGAGAGGGGACAGGTGCCATCCCTTCCCCGAACGTCCCCCAAAGCCCACGTGCACTTTGGCCCCCATCAGCACAGTCCTTCTCTGGCAACAACCCCGTGCTTTCAGATGCTGCTGCCAAACCTCAGAAATGTATATTGCTCTTCTGGCTACGTTCAGGAGGAAGGGGAAGGGAAAGCAGTGTGCAATTTTCAACAGTTTCTCCTCGGAGAGGGGCCCCCTAATTTTCTGAAAGGGGCCATGGAGGAAGGGGGGGGTGGAGAAAAAGTGAGAGGCTCTGTCCTGTTTTAATCTCTTTTCCCAAATTAGTTCTACATGGGGAATTTAGGATGGAGTTTCCCCTTTGGGCTTTGAGCCTCAAAACGTTTCATAACAGGCAGAGCTCTTCTGGAACCTTTTGATCACGTCATTTCTGAGGTTGCCTTGTTAACACACAGGGCTGTGCTCCTAGGTAGATGTGGTGAGCTGGTGGCATCACAGGTAGGGGTTGCAGGAAACCACCAGCAAAGGAACAAAACCAACCCTGAACAACAAAACCAAAACACAGCTGCAGGACAAAGACCATTGATAGTAGTAGGAGACCACAGCAACATCAGCCACCAATCTCTTCCACACCATTGTCAGGGCAGAGCTACCTGGGAACTTGCAGCCAGCTCTTCACCTCATCAAAACCCAGTGCAAGGACTGCCAAGTGCTTTTTGTTCCACAGGGAGTTACCCAAGCTACATAGAAACAACCCAAATCAAGGGCATTCACTCAACCTGATGGAGCTTCATTGACCAAACAGGTTTGATATCAAGCAAGCACCACTAAACCCCAAGCAGCTGCACATGGAGATGGTTTCTACAAGCCCACAAGAGACTGGAGATTTTGGAGTTATGAAGCACCTCCCTGCCTTTTTTATTTAGGTTACAGAACTTCATAACCTTGAAATCTAAAAGATACCATCAACTGCTACCAGGCTTAAGTCATTGAGGATCCCACAGCTCAGTCAACATGATCCTGCTGACCAAGAAGAGTGGAAACCTCCCCTCAGGTTGGCAGGAATGAGGTCTTTGAGCCAAGATCCTCAAAGGAATTGGATTCTCTTTGATATCAGTGGTGCTCAGACAATTTAACAAGTGTCTTCAAGGATGTGGACCAAAACACCAACGCCCACCATGCCCCCTACCCTGCCAAAAATGATAAGTGTCTTGTCTAGGGAAGTTTATAAAGGTGACTAAGAGAATTACCATATTTCTTGGAGTCTAAGCAAGGGGTATTGGTACTTTGGTAATTTTTACTCATTGCTGGTTATTAATCTCAACTGGTTTAATTAAAATTCACAGTAAATAGATTTACTTTCTGCAGTGCCAATGCTCTATACAAACACATCCCAAGGCATTTACCTCCATCGAGCTCAACTTTGCAACTGACTCTTCTAAATGCTTCCACATGGTGGCTTAATTTATTTATTTATTTGAACTAAATCAATTTTTAAACCCATTTTCATTACACTGGTGGTTTTGCATGTCCACAAGGCCCACGGGCCTCTTGGATTGGAAAACCTGGCGTGAAATTCAGCCTAAAACTCCAGGCACTGAAACGTGAGGAAAACGAAACTGCTGCAATCTACAGGAGAAGCTTTTTGCCACCAAGTCCTGCCCACGCTGTTGGCCAAGCCAAAAGCACCTTCCCCAGGGCACCAGTCCTGAGCAAGACCAGGAGCTAAGCACGGATGAAACTTGTCTCTGGACATCACTGCTGCTCCAGCCCAAGCAGGTGTGGGATTTGGCAGCAGTGAGCTCCAACCCTGGCTGGTGGAAACTGCTGGAAGCATAACCTATGGGAAGATCACAATCCTGATCAGGAGCCTCTTTAAAGCTGTGCCTTCAAAGCTAACTGAAAACCTGGCAAAAAAAAGCTCCTTCCAAACCTGGCCCAAAAAAAGCTTTCCTGCAATTCAGCCTGGGTTTGCAAACTTGGCTGGCATGAGGTTTATTGCACCTAGTTTGGGGCTTTGCTGTGAATATTTCATGGAGCTTCAGCTCTTGAAATTAAATGAGCTCTGTTGTTCAGAGCCTGGACCAGCATCCCTAACATCCATAAACTCTGCACCAACCTATTTATCTTCACGTAGAAAGCAATGGAGGGTCAGATGCTTTATTTTCAAGGGAGAGGTTGTCACTGTGTATTATCAGGAAATCAAGCCATTAAAACCAGATGAATGACTGGATGAGATGAGGACTACTTCCTGCTGCACACTGGAGGGCTTCAACTTACCCAAGCAACCTTGTCAACGGGTGAGGAGCCAGGTTTGTTATGGTCCTGTTTCCCCACCACGGTGTCCATGGCAATAAACAAAGCTCAGAAGTCTTGTGGAAGCACCCAGCACTTGGGAGGCCTCAGAGGCAGCAGCTTTAGAAGACACACTTCCCTTGAAAGACACCAGCAGAGGTGACAGTTTTCTACCTCTTGGTAGGTTTAGGGCAATGAAGAGAACCAACAATACTTTTGGTTGCCCCACACTACCATTTTTAGTACCTCTAGAACTAGAAAATGAGTCCATTTACTGTTGAACAGTAAATTTGCCCCCCAAAAAAATCCTCAGAAATGGTGACCATTCATAGAAGAGTCAAACTAGCTCCTGGCAAAGGTTCAGTGTGGCTCTTATTACCAAGGGGAATGTGGTCATGTTGTTAAGATAGTGGCCTGGGAGTTGGGCCACTGTTCTTGGCTACCCTACCACATAACCTTGGAAAGTCATCTCTCCCCTTCACAGCTCTGTGCTCCTCGCCATCTTCTGCCTCTTGGCTACTTCATCTGCCAGCTTTATGGTCCAAGGTCCGTCTCTTACTGTTCTAGCTGCCACCATAATGAGGAGATGGAGACAGGCTGCTTCCCAGCACCCCTTCCCACAGAGCTTCCTTCAGGACAGCTCCATCTTCATGAGCTGCAAGACAAGAGATGGGAGTCCAGGAATTTTTCCTCTCCATGGAGGCTTCCCACTCCCATCTCAACCTGTCCCTGTGCTCACACCACACCTAGGGACATTGTCATCCTGGTCACCTTTCTCATTTTATCCATAAACCTGTGGAGTAATTTGGATTTAATGTGTTCATATGGCTTTGT
>NW_008632929.1:1747-18977 GCF_000691845.1 Merops nubicus | reverse complement strand
GCTTTAAGCTAGAAAAGGGCAGATTTCATTTAGACATTAGGAAGAAGTTCTTCAGTATGAGGGTGATATATCCCTGGAATAAGTTGCCCAGACAGGTGGTGGAGGCCCCATCCCTGGAGACATTCAAGGTCAGGCTAAATGAAGCTCTGAGTAGCTTGATCTGAGTTAGAAATGTCTGCTTATTGAAGAGGGGTTGGACTAGATAACGTTTGGAGGTCCCTTCCAGCCGAGACATTCTATGATTCTATGGAAAATAGTGTAGGCAGCAGCAGTAGTGAAGTGGTCATGATCCTGGACTCGGCGCTGGTGAGGCCACAGCTCAGAACTGAGTACAAGGTTTGGGTACTACAGTATAAGAAAGACGTTGAGCTGCTGCAGTGGGCCCAGAGAAGGGCAATGAAGGTGATGAAGTATCTGGGGAACATGTCTTAGGAAGAGCAGCTGAGGGAACTGGGATTGTTTAGCCTGGAGAAGAGGAGGTTGAGGAAAGACCTTATTGTGCCCTACAACTACCTGAATGGAGGTTGTAGTGAGGTGGGTGTTGGTATCTTCTCCCAAGTAACTAGTAGTAGGATGAGAGCAAATGGGCTCAAGTTGCACCAGGGGAGGTTTAGATTCGATATCAGGAAGAATTTCTTTACTGAAAGAGTGGTGAGGCATTGGACCAGGCTGCCCAGAGAGGTGGTGGAGTCACCATCCCTGGAGGTGTTCAAAAAACATGTAGACATAGCACTTTGGTGCATGGTTTAGTGGCCATGGTAGCGTTGGGTTGATGGTTGGACTTGATGATCTTAGAGGACTTTTCCAACCTTAATGATTCTATGATTTTAAGTGTAGTTAGACTTAGCTAAAAACTGAGCAGAACTAGTTCTGTTCTAACTCAAACCAGGACACTGTTGCTCCATTATTTCCTCTACATTGTCACAATAAAATTGGTTTTATGATTGTAATTAACAGCTTCATATATACATTAGGGAGATGATGTGAGAGAGACTTGAGTTTACAAATGTGATACTTATAAATTGAGTGTATTTGATTCAGAAATCTGAACAATGAAAACTGAAAATGAACTGAAAATGTGCCAGCAATGCAGCCTTGTGGCCAAGAAGGCTAATGACATCCTGGGGTGTATTAGAAGGGGTGTGGTTAGTAGGTCGAGGGAGGTTCTTCTTCCCCTCTACTCTGCCCTAATGAGAATGCATCTGGAATATTGTGTTCAGTTAAGGGTCCCTCAGTTCAAGGACAAGGAACTGCTTGAAAGAGTCCAGTGCAGAGCCACAGAGATGATGGAGTGGAGCATCTCCATTATGATGAAAGGCTGAGGGAGCTGGGTCTCTTTAGCCTGGAGAGAAGGAGACTGAGGGGTGATCTCATTAATGTTTATTAATATGTGAAGGGCAAGTGTCAGGAGGTTGGAGCCAGGCTCTTCTCTGTGAAGTTCAATGATAGGACAAGGAGCAACAGGTGCAAGCTGGAACATAAGAGGTTCTGCAGAAACATAAGGAAAAACTTTTTCACAGTGAGGGTGACAGAGCACTGGAACAAGCTGCCCAGAAGGGCTGTGGAGTCTCCTTCTCTGGAGACATTTAAAACCTACCTGGACATGTTCCTATGTGACCTGCTCTAGGTAGTCCTGCTCTGGCAGGGGGATTGGACTAGATGATCTTTCAAGGTCCCTTCCAACCTTTAACATTCTGTGGTTCTGTGAAAATTCATTCTCCACAATGCCAGTTTTTCACACATCTTGAAAATATTCAGATTTTTAAATTGATACATCTCAATCCTGCTGGCATGGGATTTCTCACACACCTGTTTGAGGATTCTGACTATAGATCCTTGATCCAGTTTGCTAGTGACTGCATCTTTTCTGAGTCTTGCAGCTACAGTTCCAAGATAGTCAAGTGATGCAACTCTTAATGCCATTTCTGTAGATTTGTTACTGAACTGGTGAACCTAAGAAAAGCAGAATAAACTGTTATAAAAACCTATTTATTTATGTAACAGATTCTTCTCACAAGACATTGCTTGACCTTATTAAAAATTCCACCTAACTTTCATGCTGCATAAAATCATGCAATTTACTATTACATCACAGATACCCTCTTTACTTTACATTAATTTTTTCTCTCTCTCCAAATATGCCTGTTAGAGGTTTTTTTAAAATGTTTTATCTAAAATAAAATGGACATCTAGTAGAGCAGATATCCTTTGCAATAGCATAGATCTTAAGCACCATAATGCAACTTCCTCATTCACACAAGTATCAAGAAAGCTACATTTTATCAGGAACATGAACATAAAATATTTTTTGAAGAAGCAGCTCAAATTACTGTGTTAATTACATTGTAATACTGAAGAACATCTCTCAAAAAACATACATGGAATGTGAATATTTTCATTGGCAAAATATCACATTTCATAAGTAAATGTACTATTACTGGTAAAAGACCAAACTACTTAATTATTTTCAGGTTCTGTGCTAAAGGAATAGTCCAGAGATGTATTTAACATGAATAATTACAGCTATTAGTCTGGCTTTATTCACAGTGAATATCTATACTTATTAGATGCTATACAATGGCATTTTTTAACGTGGAAAATGTCATGGAATAGAAGTGGACTTCCATGGGAAACTGTAGACATATGACCTTTATAAGTCCCATATCAACAATCTTCTGACCTAAATTTTATTTACTATGCATTCCATAATAGTGATATATGTAAGAGAATCTTTAAATGCTGCATGTGTTTCAACAATTGGAAAGCATTCCTGTAATAGTTTTGAGCTGAAATAAACAAGTTCCATTATAATAAGACATAATATAATAGTTAAAACCAAAAATCCCTTACCAATAGCCTTCCTAATAAGCTAAGTAGCAACTCTGCAGCTGGCCATTCTGGTTTATTGACGGTGGAAAGAAGATCTTGAATGAAGTTCTCAAACAGTGGTCTGTAATCTTCATCCCCTTGTTTACTGCCACACCTGTTTAGAAGAAAATGCATTTTGTAAGTGAAATTACGAGTCATCTAAGCTTTACTTCCGATGCAAACAGAATTAATCCTATGTTTAACCAGAAAAACAGTTTTATGCAATTCTAAAAAATATAATTGAAATATTAGCAGAAAAATTGGTTTTTTTCTATTTATGAATAAATAAACTGCTATCGCTGCAAGTAAAACAGCTAATCCAGGATAGTAGAATTTTGTTCATAAGATTTTTTTATTTATCTTTTGGGCAAGTCTGCATTAACTTGGATGGATGAAGTAGGTAAAATTCTAGAGCTCAAGCTAGATTGGGGTAATTAGGAGGTGTTGTGTTCTTAAACCTGGCCTGACTTATCTCACATTGATAAGACATCCCAGTATTATGCTCCACAAAGGTTAAAATCAGAATGTTAAAAATAAAAAGATAACATACATGAGTGTGTTTCACTTATATGTGGCATCCCTAGTTTTAACTGATTCCAGAACTATGCAGAGACATGGCTAGATGGCTCGTAAATAGCCTTTCGGCTTAAGAGTAGAAACTAACTCATGATTAAAACATCAAGACTTCTTGTTACAAATTCTTTGGTTATTCAGGTATATATCTTTTTTTCCCTGTTGAGCTACTGACATTCCTAAATTTATCTAAATGAAAGTATTTTCTTTTATATATCTTTGTCATTCTGATGACTAAAAGAATCTGGTTTCATCATTTAAATTTTTATTCAGCCTTCTCTTCCATGCTTCAGATGAGTAAAAGGATCCTCTGATAAAAGGATCCTACATAAACTATCAGACAGATTCTTAAATGTATAAAGAACTGCAGAATTTCTGTTCCATAAAAATTTTGGTCCAGATAGGTAGCTTTCTTAGGGATCTATAAAATATATTGCTATAAGTAGCTTTATTAGTAGGCACTTAGCATTGTGAAGTGGTTTGGTTTGTCTTAAGGTGTGACAGATTTTACTTGGACTTGGTTTCATCAATATGCTAAAGAATGCACCAGTACTTACTTCTTAAGGAAAACAGAAAGGAAGTTTTGTGCTGTTCTCATGGCTGTTTCATATGAGTTAGTAATAAGCACATCTTGATCCACCTAAAAATAACAAGATTTATTTGTCTAATATGTTAGCATACACAGAAACATGATTTCCAGATCAGCATTTCTCATTAATCAAATTATTACACAGCAGACATAAAATTACAATGCTTAATTACTAGAGCATCACCATAAAATATACCTACAAAGTCATTCCCGCATGCAAAAAAATTGTCTCTCAAAAAAATCTTACTTTTTTGTTTGATTCCTCCTCTGAATTAGAATCTTTTTCTGTTGATGGCAAATGCACTACACACTGAATAAGCTGCAGAACTAGTGCTGTTACCATCTGAATATACATAGGCTCTCCATCAGTGTCACTGCTGTTTAACCTGTTAATAAGAAGACAGCATTAACACTAAAACTAAACAAAAAAGACTAAACAAAACAAAAAGTTTTGGTCCTAAATAACATCTTTCTAATTATTACCACAATTAGAAATCTGTGTTCTAGATATTCATCTAGTCATTTGCTTCTCTTATGCAGTGAAAGATTTGGTCTAACAAAAACAGTAAATATTATTCTCAGGTTGAAGAGATGAACTGAAATAGCTCAAAGATGGGCTATCAGAGTTTCTGTGAAGTTCAGAAGGTGAAAAATCAACAAATATTTAATAAATCAAACACCTACATGCTAAGGCACTTACTAATAGGCTTATTATTTATAATGCCATAAGCATTTCCAGCACAACACTAAAAAATATAGACTGAACTTGTCCTAATTTATCACATATATTTTTTTAATATATGTGAAATGTGCAGGACTTTTAAACAAAAGAAAATAGTGACCTTGACCTGGACTGACTATAAACTATAAACTTCAGCATGCAGGAGCGTCTTTAAGTTGGTATGACCAGTATGAATACACTCCACCTCACGTTTCTCCCCTTCCAAGTGATTTAACATGACAAATAATAGTATGGTGTTTACCATTCATATGTACATCAACACCACTTAATGCTACCCTTAACAATATGAAAAGATTATCATCTCTGACATCATTCTCACGAAATTATCAAAATAATAACTGGGCACAAATCAGATTGCAATTATTATCTTTATGAAGTTATCTTTGACTACTGGTACAGAGAAAATCTTTTCATAACAAATTTTAGGTAAGCTGTACCCTTCATGATTGTAGTCACAGACAGGGAATCTCCTTCAACAGACCAGAGCTAGGACTCTAAACAGTGCAGTTGTGGCCTTGAGATAGTGACTTCTAGTAAAGGTCCTAATTCAAAGAGGCTATTTACCATTTATGCTCCTATGCCTACCACCTTCCTATTTGCTAGATCTCTCTGATGTCTATAACCAAAACAATAGGAAAAACTAGTAACAATCACTCATATTAACATTAGGGTTGCTAAATTAAATTTCAAACTTCCAGTAAATTTCTTTTCCTGGATATTTCCTATTCATTCACCCTGGAGCAGACAACCTATTTCATTTACAATCTGTCTGTCTCTGGGGAAAAGATGTATGTAAGCAAGGAACAAAACACCAACAACAAATGTTTTAGAATAATTTAAAGTGTCCAACCTCAATTTTAGCTGAAATCCAGTTCAGGTCAGATTCTTTCTCAAATTGAACCTGAATCTATACTACTATTCAGAAGATGCACTGAAATCCGGTTGAAGCACTTAAAAGACAGTTAAAGTGAACTGAGTAGCTCCTAAATGAAACTCATTCAAAGGTGAATTGGATAGATTTTATGGAACGAGTACTCCGAGTGTGTCCTCAAATTCAGCCAGAATTTTCCTATTAAAGCTTTAGGCAATGAAAAAATTATATAAAATCCATATAAACAGAACCAAAGAATTTTCCAATAAAACCCCTTTGAATGCACACTAATATTACATTCATTTACACCTTAGTGAGACAAATAATAAGATATTTCAATTAATTTGTAAGCAAGCATAAATATGATGGCATAAGAGAGTCATTATTACAAAATACATTTGTCTGGCAAGTCTGTTCTCACTGTAGAGGTTTTGAAAAATCAACAAAGTGCAGCTTGCTGAGTAACAGATTTTTAAAGAATAAGTTATTACTGAAGCCTAAAATCTTACATCTACAAAACTGTAAATGCTACTTGTAAAAAAATTATTAATCTGTCAGAAATTACCTGAAGTTTCTCAAACTCCTCTTGGTAGTTGGTAGTCTCGCAAGGGAAGTGAAAATTTCTTCTAGTATTAACTGTCTATGTTTTTCATACCTGGAAAACACCTATTTAACAGTTACAGGATTGTTAAAATATTTATTGTTACATAAAATCTCTTAAGTAGATTAAAAATGATATAAACATACACTTAACATGATATTTAAATTATATTTAATGCACAAGTTGTTTTCAATGCATTGCTTTGGTTTTTCAAAGCAAACATTTCTTTATAAAATATTTAAAACATTTTAAAATATAATTTTTTTTAAAATCATCAAATAGTATAAATGTGTAATAGCTCTTAAAGTCAAATGGTGTAATGCTAAGTTTTCAAACTCCAGTATAGAGCAAAACTCTATGGTAACATCAATTAACATGAACGCATGTATGGTTTTACAGCATATTTGAGAGACCAGTTTTACTTCATATCGGAAGATTTAATGTTTGTTTGCCTAACATGAAATTTTCTTTCAATTTACAGGGTCAGGATTGTACAGTTTGCCTCTCCTTTTGTTTAGGTAGAATTACTTTTATAAATACTGGAGTACGTCACCCTTACAAAGATGGAAAACTTCCACTTGAACAAGCACATCTATGTTGCATTGCAGTTTTCCTGAAATAATATTTTATCTGCTCCATGAATTTTTCTCATAGCCACCTCTTCTGAGGAAAAGTGTATTCTATTATACAGAAGTATCCTACTAGCTTATTCCATTGCATAAATTCAAATCTTAACAAAGGAAATAAGGAAAACCATATTGTTAAGATTTCTTAAGACAAGAAAGGACAGGTGAGAGGAAGGTGTTTATGTTTACACTTTAAACATCATAATAAAAATTAAGTTAATTTCTTGGCTCTAATAGGCTATTTCTTCCTATAAAGTACTCTGCAAATAGGAGGAGCTCAAGTAGCTTTAATACTGTTCCTAGATTATGATACCAAACTGTAAAAACATGCAAGAATAAAATTAGTTCTAAACTCCAGTTTTCTACCAGCAAAAATACAGCCTATGTAAATGCCCTAATATCTCCCAGAAGTACAGGAACATGAAATTGCAAATTAAAAATTACTTACTGCAGTCACTAATTTGATGGCACATAACTGTAGTTCACTGACATTTTCTACAAAGAAAGGTGTTATTCCCATAGATGATACCTATCAACGGAAAGAAGATATTGTAAGTATATTTGACTCAAAAACTGATATTTATGCAGTTTCTTGAGTAGGTCATCCATTCAAAAGGTAAGGTATTCAACAACATGTATTATTACTTCATAGCATTTTCAAATAAAATTATTAAAAGATATTTGAATGCAATCAGGCTAACCTTTTCTTAAGTGTACAATAAAAGCCATTACAGATTTGAACATTAAATGCTCCTCTCCTGCAGATTACACACTACACAACAAAACAGTCACTGATGTTAAAAATGCAAAAGTTTGTACTGATTTCATACCTCATGTCACTGAGACAATCACACTTTACAGTCTTTCTGGGGAAAAAAAAACAAACATTCTCAGAGAGAAATTCTTCATGTAAGATAAAACTTACCTGAAGAATAGTTGTATCGGTAAGAAGCTGTATCTCTAGCAACTCTGACAAACTGCTGACAATGTCACAAACTTTGTTATACAACATCACTATGACTCTTTGCTTGTGGGTGGAACACTTGGCACGTTTTGCTTTTGAACTTAAAACACCACCTAGAAAATAAAAAAATATCTTTACTGATTTTTTCAGTGTTTCACTTACATCAAATATTAGAAAGACACCCATCTTTGAAGTGCTGGGGTTAAACCCCCATCACTGAATGAGGAATGGCATATGGATGATGTCCATAACCAGGCAAAAAAGACCCTCCTGATTGGTTTTCACCAAGCCTGGCCAGCCTTGGGTGGGAAGTGATTAGAAGATCAAGCAAGCCTCGTGATGTAAGACAGTGTATATGCGAAGGGCAGAATTGGATAAGAACAGGTGCCTGCTGAGAAAAGATGCATTAGAAGATTATACACAACAAGAAGTAAATGACATCATTGAGCAATTTAAACAACAGCCAGGAGAGCCACTAATCTTGTGGCTGGTGTGCCTATAGGATCAGGGAGCATCAGGGGTTATTCTCGATGAGGGTGACTCCAGGAAATTTGTAATGCTGAGTTCCGATTCCTTTGTGCAAGATGCATTTCAGAACAACAATCAAGTAACTAATTTGTTGGCCTTGGCCACTGTGGCATGTAGAAATAAATACATGACAGAGAATGCCTGGCCAGGATTGGACCAGCTGTGGTACACTCTGTGAGACAGGATTCAAAAAAAGAAGTGTGAAAGACGAAGGGATGAAATTAGCTATCTTTGCTGCCTGAGCTGATGTCTTAATGCAATTTGCATTCATGGTTTCTATGATAAATACCATTATTAGAACTGCTCCACCAGCCTATAAACATAGACTGATGACGCCTTTACTTAACGAGATGGGGAAGTCCATCAGAGAAGTAATTGATAAAATACAATTGCGGGATCTTGGACAATGGGGCCCCTGAGAGACTGAAAGAAATCAAAATACCTGACATCAATGGGGCCCCTGTGAAAATGAAAACCGAGAAACCCAATGCCATCGGACTAGCCAACATAGAATCTCTCAAGGGGAGATGTTTGCAGCTTTGTTAAAGGATGGAGTACCCCACAGCAAAACTGATGGTACTGAAACCCAGGAACTATGGGGATGATACAAGAACAGAGGGTTACATAATCCCTGAAGAAAAGTGCATAGGTATAAGGCGAACAACTCAGCAGCAGTTCAGCCTTCTGCACCTCCTCTGGAAACTCAACAGGACTCCGCATTTGCCCACGGAAAGCTCCCTGCAGATGGATCAGCTGTTCCAGGGGAGAAGGACAATTGGCGGCTGTATTCTGACCTGTATCCTGGGAAAGAACTTAAGGAAATAATGTGACATCGTAACTGAAGAACTGGGGAGAGGGATATTGCCAGGACAAATCTGGCAGATGAACTACATTGGACCTTTACCCAGGGACCAAGGATCTGCAGGATTGATTGAATGGAGGAATGAGCTATTAAAGGAGCAGTTAAAGAAGATAAGAGGTGGAAACCTGTCCAGGTGGAGAACTCATCTCACAGAAGCACTACATACTCTCAACAATAGATCCTTTGAGGAGATGGAGACTCCCTTGATGTGCATGACTATGCCCAATTTGCAAATACAGCCTCTAACAGGGAATTGTGGGAACATTTCTGGAGGAAAATGGACATGATTATTGTATAGATTTAAGCTGAGCCACTAGGCTGCAGGCAGGGACCTTGAAGTGCAGCTGCGAACACCAAGAATGTTAAATAAAGAAGAAGATGACAACAAAGCGAGAGATAGGAAGGAAAAGGAATGCAGACAACCAAGATAAGAAGGAACCAAGAGAAAAACAACAAAGAGCGTGATGACAGCTGGAGAACAAATTGCAAATGGGACTTAAGCACATGGACAGTAGTTTGTAACCAATTAGCTTGGGAAGCGGGGTGCGTGGACAACTTTGTATACTATATAAGCAGGGCTTGTAACTAAAATAAACGTCTTCAGTTACAACTTTCACAGAGTTGGCTGCACATGACTACGCCCAATTTGCAGATTCAGCCTCTAACGGGTAGTGCAACTTTGACTTACTGGGAAATTGTCCCGGGTGCAATGGCCCCCTACCAGGCCACTCCAGAGGCTGCTGGGCTATATCCTTATGCATTAGAATTGATAGCAGTAAGTCAAAACCAGACGAGAGTTATTAACACTGGGATAGGAATCCAGATTCCCCCAGGACACTTTGGCCTGATAGCTGATCGCTCAAACTTAGCCCTGAAGGGTGTTCATGTCATGGGAGGAGTGACTGATGCAGACTATCAAGGAGAAATTAAGGTCATCTTGCTAAATAAGGGTGAATAAGATTTGGTTTTTCAATCCCATGATAGAATAGCACAGTTATTGTTATTGCCGGTTTTAAAAACAATGGTGAGGAGGGGGGAACCGCCCCAAGCTACCACTGTATGTGGGGATAAAGGGTTTGGATCTACCAATTTCAGTAATGGAGCAAAAGTATGGGTCCAAGGGCCAAGTGGCCCTCCTGAACCAGCTGAAGTAATAGCTGCAGGGAAGGATAATACCATCTTAATCATGAAGCCTGGGCAAGAAAAATGGGAACATCTCCCTGCAAATAAGTGTTACTTGCAAGAATGACCAGATAGTGTAGAACCTTATTTTACAGACCCAGTGTAGAGCCGCTGAGAGTGCTTGGACTACGTATGAAGAATCTCAATTTCTATGTAAAGATGGGCACTATGCTTCCTTACTATCTGAAGGTATGTGTATGACAAAAAAATGCTAAATGCAAAACATCAAGCATACTAACCACTATGAGGATCCACTCTATACACAGGATCATACTGAGGATAGAGAGTGTTCTGCAAATGAAATTTTGTGTATTGAATAACTCTTTCTATTACGTCCTCAATATATACAGCTTTAGGCATATTTGGTGATGTCATAATATTGATAGCAGTAAGACAAGCATCAGCAGACTTTCCATAATAAGATCTCTCCATAATCTCTCCTCATCTTCAGTGTCATTGTTCTATAACAGGAAACAATAAACATGATAGTGTGTCAGATTTTTATACTTAATAAGTAAAAGATAACATTTTAATATATTTGCATACACACATATACAAAATGTCATATTTCCTTTATGATACAAAACCAGCTTGTTTTAGAAATCAACTAATGTTTGTTTTACTAGCAACAGTTTTGCAACCCTAAATTACAAGTCTTCAATATCTCTTCTGGTAAAACACGAAGCTTTCTGTGTATCATCAGGAAGCACTATGAAGGAAGACTGCCACTTTCTCTACTTAAGAATGATGTATCTTAATCAAAATCTAAACTGATTATCTAGTGTTTTCTTCAGTGACTTATACACACCAATTGCTGTTTTGATCAGTCTGATTTTTGCTGCTAGAAGGAATTGTTACACAAAAAGACCATCAAGTCACAGGAAACTCATGAGAATACAACTTTCTCCACTTCACAGCCTAACTGATCTATTATCTATTTAAAGCCAAGTAGTTTAATTTTTTTTTTCCCCTCATTCATCTTGGAAATAAAAAAATCTGCAAATGCAATCTGCCTCTGGAAAATATCCTTACATGGAGGTAGGATATTTTCACTGCACTGTAAAAGAACTAAGGCTTTCTTTGTTTTTGTCTTTTTCTTTTTCATATTAATGGGTTTTAAGAAAAATCTAAAACTTGTTTCGCTAAAGACTACTTCTTTTTTAATCAACACTTTGTATCTCAATTGTTATAATTGGACAGTTTCATTAACTGCTTAATAATCTTGAGTTTTACTACAAAAAGCTAAAATAAAAATATAATTTTAAAGGCATCGGCATAAAGACTCAATCACACTGAATTAGAGCAGGTAAATTCAGAATCCTATACTGAAAATTTGAAAACCAAACAAACTATCTAGATGAAAATATTTAGTTACAAATAACGTGTCCCTGGTTTTCAAATTCAAATTTTTCTTTTCAAATATACAGAATTACTCTCTATTTCTGCAGATCAAGGTTTTTTTTTCCATAAAATTCAATTCTTGCAAGAATATTGTTTTGACTAGAAAGTGTAGAACTAAATATATAAAAGTGTGTAATATCAATTTCATCATCATAAAAAAACTCCAAAATCCCCTTGTAGTTTTACATATATCAGAAAAAAAACCCTAACATTTTAAACTTCCTGTTAATTTTTTTTATGTTGATAACTTCAACTTTGCATCACAAGAGCAGATCTAAATAAAGCATTTAATGCTCAGGAGAAGAATGTGCTCTACACAAAAGCTGTAATACTTCTTACATTGTGTAAGGGATGTTTTATGGACATGTAGAAAAGTAGCAAAGAATGTCCAATGGTGCAAGTTACACCATTTACCATGAATATTTCAGGATGAAACTATATTTAAAATTATGTCAAAAGACCATTTCCAATAAGTCTGTTAGTTGTCAGTACTAGAGTAAAACATGTTTAGTACTGAAAGAATATAATCAATTGAATTTTACTTCAAATCTGAAAGCTTAGCAATCTCTTAATCATTAAATCAGGAATTCCTTTCACACACACACAAAGTATTTAAAACTATCGCTACATGGGACTCAAGTGAAGAAGAAAACCCTATTACATGCAATGGTGTGAAACTGTAATTTGAAACTCACATGGTTAAGTAATGTAGAAAGCCTTGATCCATCTTGAATATTCTTCTCCAAAATATTTAGGACCTTTACTGTTTTATCTGTTGAGAGCTAAAGCAAGAAACAAAACACATCAAATAAGTGTAGGAACATAAAGGCTTCCAAATTGCAGAAAAACACATCCATGGATGAAGGACAGAAGATGTTATGTAATCTGACAAACATAAAATGTAAATAAACTGAAATAAGGATTGGATCTTGACTTGTCTGGTTTCTGACACAGCATGATTGAGAATGGTGATAATACAATTAAACTAGTGAAATATGTTCTGAGACTGCAATCAAACTGCATTTTAAACCTGCAAAATTCATAGAAATGTATTTACAACTGCATATCTGTAATTAATATTGTATAGTTACACATTTTTGCTTCTAGAAACATAAATTTACCAAATCGAAGTATCAATCACAAATTCTATCTGATCATATAGAGCTTTAAGAGAAAATCCAAATTCTATGGACAAGCAGAAATAAAATTCCGATACTTGAGTGCTAATAAAAAGGAAACATATTCTTAATAACTGCATTAACTTTGAAAAACTAACATGTTGTAAAAAAGTAATTCAAACTCACTTACTGATGTTCTACAGAATTATGATTAAATAATCTGTAGAATATGCTAAACTCCCCAAGAGCCAATTTCATTCATCCAGATACTATTGGTGTTCACCTTTAGAAGCAACAAAATTCTAATTTTATGTATACATGTATGTATGTGGAAAAAAACAGGGAACAGAGGTTAAGGGTGAGAACTATCAGGAAAGAGAAACACTCAGGCTGATAACATGCTACAAAGGAAGGTAGGGAGATTGAAGAAAAATACATAAAGAATATCTAAATCTTGGAATAAAGAAAACCCTTCAGAGTGACTTGTACAATGAGTGGCTTCCCAGACACTTCATAAACATAGTAAGTGATCATGAGCAGGCAAAGTAAGAATTTAACACAAGACTGCCCAAAGCCAAGAGTTCTAGGAAGATAAGGAAAGCAAGAACATTGTTTCTAGGTGTGATACCTACAGTTTGTGCCAACAAAAAGTTCCCTTGAACTGAAATCAGGAAGAGTATGGCAAAGAAACCATAAGATGCCGTCTACAGAAAAGTCATCTTATTATCTCCTGGGGCATTAAATCTTCTAAATTTGAAGGGACTCTTTGGAGAGAGCAAGGAAGTAGGCAATGAAGCTTTGAGTAGCTTGATCTAGTTGGAGATGTCCCTGCTTATGGCAGGGGGGTTGGACTAGATGACCTTTGGAGGTCTCTTCCAGCCCAGACATTCTATGATTCTATGAATTCAGTGTGATGCTAGCTGGACATCATACATTTGCATTGCACTAGAGGCATATATCAGCAAGGGTGGAGTTTTTTACTTTGTCAGCAGGTTCTGTTTTACTATGGTTGCTCAACACTAGCTGTAAGGAGGAAAGCCTATAAGTTGATGTGCCTTTGTGAAAGTAGATTAATTATTTTAGATTTTACTGCTCAGACATACCTATTGGCATGTAGTGCTCCAGGTCAGTGCTAACAGAGAGGACTATTCAACAAATTGTCTCAACTTCAGAGACAGTAACAGTTAAGATGTGGTAATGTTTTAAGCACTTCAGCTAAGTCGGAAGGAGCACAACTGTTCACAGTATGTCACATGCACACCTGAAGACAGTAAAATATTACAGGGGACACAAGTTTTTGTATGTTTAACAAAATTAAATGTTCAAAATGAGTTAAACACCATGAAGATGTACCTTGTCCATAATGCCCATTGCCTTGATTTTTGCAGATTCACTACCCAACTCACTAAGCTGATGCTTTCCCAGTAGCAATTCCTGTGGAATCTCATCATCATCACCTTAAAAAAACAAGTAAAATTTGAACAATCATATTTGTAATAAGACTTCAAGAAAATCATTATTCTACAGCCAACATGAAAAATCCAACTGAAGAAAAAAACCCAGATTATCCAAATAGCTAGCATCCATGAAGACTGATGATGACAACTTTTGGTTGTGTTAAAATGACTACTTGTTGTATTAAATATGACTGAAAGTTATAAATCAAAACTATTTTTATTATAGCAAAATCCATTTATTGCAGTTCTTGTGCTATTGCCCTCATTTCAGTAAAACAAATCTTACGTGATTGTAGTCCTAATGCTAAAGTTCAAATCTGGGGAAGGGCAATAAATGAAAAACATATAGGAAATTAAGTACCTTGGGATACACTGTGTCTTAATCACATTTATCCTTACAAAAAAATCCATGATGTTACAAGACATACAGAAAGAACCATTTACTTCACTTTTTAACCCAATGTTGTAGATCCCATTGTTGTAGTAATTTGTTTACTATGCTCCTCTGCTTGTTCTAATCTCATGACAAAGATGGTAGGAAAAAAATTTACAAATGCTCCATTATCCATTTCAATAAAAAATCATCTTTGTGAACCTGAACTACTTTGTCAGACACTTATGCTAAGTTGTCTTATTTTCCACTGAAATGGATCAGGAGTATACAATGATTCAAGCTCTATTCAAGTTTGTCTATTCAAACTCTATTCAAGAGTATACAAGCTCTGTTGGGTCAAAGGTCGTAACAGATGCAAAATTATGTGCCTCAGACATTACTGGTAAGAGAACCATCATATGTCAGTGTTTTTTACAAAGATATGTTTGGCAGAAGATAGCATCCTAATGACATCACAAAGAGGTATCCTTTCCACTCCAGGGGGCTATTATTTGTCTCGTGATTTATGTCCCTTTTGGATTCTGCAGGGAGGAAGAAGGAGAATCTTCTTCCTGTAGCAGCAAGTGAAATTGGAAAGGTAAAGGCCTCCGCTCAAGGTAAAAGCCATATAAATGCAGTATACTGTAGCATGTATTACAGGCAATTAAATCACAAAGAAGGAAGTTTGAAAAAAATTAGATGGAATTTTTTTTTTTTTTCTTGTGTTTCTAACTGGGGGAAGAATTCTGAAAATTTCTGACATATTACCAAAAGCTGTAAAATCCATGTCTTCTAAGTTTTCCAAAATATTCTCTATTGAAGCAGTAAATCTTTTGAAAGTTGAAGAATCCATCATTTCTGGTGAAAAAAAGAAATGTATATATAATTATTTTATATACAAAACAGAAAATACAAACTGTAGGAAAAAAAGCTTCTAAAATTACCTTCAGGTGTTAGTTTAGGTTCATAAGCTTTCCTCCTCTTTTGTTTTTCTTTTTTCTTCATTTTTCGAGCCACTAATTAAGAGAATAAAGGATTGTTTACATTTCTAATGCTTATATTCAATACTGCATGTAAAGATGTTTATTTTAAAATGTTTAACATATCCTTTTTAAATACACAAGTATTATGGAAGAAAATACATTTTTTAAAACAATCAGTTACCCTCACTGAGGCTAGGAGGAGAAGAATAATCATCCATATCAGAGTCATCAGGACTGCGATTACGGTAACGGCCACTACCAGAAGTCCTTCTTCCTTCATGATAATAACCACTTCTCCGATGGTCACCAGAACTTCTTCTGTCATGTTCTTCATATTCCCAAGCTTCATCCCTATCCTTTTTGTGTCTTTTACGAGAAGCTAGAAATGAAATGCTTTTTTATTATAAGCATAAAACCTTTACTTTTAATAGCTCAAAATTATACATTTGCAAGTTAAACACTATCATATAGATGTTTTGTAAAACAAGCAAACACTCAAACTATCATATACAATTCTGTTATAGCATTATTCTAATGATTTCTTTGAATTACATGCAAACTGTGCCTGAAACTGGCAAAGACACAAGCAAACATTTAAAAATATAAATTTACAGGGCATTTGTCCTTTTAAGCAAAGTCAGGGAAATAAGAATAAATAAAAATAAGTTTTATACTTTCATAATGGAACACAGAGTTAATTTTTTCAGTTATCTAAATTGTGACTATTACTGGGTGTCTATGTTGCAATTCATTGATTGCTTTGCCCATCTAACATAGCAAGTTCCAATGAGACTTGGCAACCTATTTGCTTAAAGATATTGTTTTGCCAAGACAACTAAAATTTTGTCTTGATATATATTGCAGGAAATTGAGTGTAAAGGAGAAAGCTGGAGTCACAATTCTGGGCCAGGAAATGAGTATATATCATAAAAGATTATTATAAGCAGTTTTCAGTCAGGATCAAAAGGCCTCACAGAACTGAATGTTGAAAAATTGGAATAATTTCTATACAGAAACAGAAACTTGGTGGAAATAAAGTGTGCGTATGTGTGTAATGGAAAGTTCTTTGTTGTTTTCAAAGACAGTATTGATGGGGAGAGAGTGCTAAGATGTAATAGAAAAAGGATATGAAGGAGGAGGCAATTTCATCTATGAAAACAGCCAACTCCCCCTTATCTAAGGTAACAGGATAACTGGGTTAGCAAAGACATGTTTAACACAGACTGTGCAGTAAAGATCAAAATGGCTCCAAAACATTATATTTTAGCCTAGCAGTTTATTCTTCTTGTTGTCCTGGGTTCGGCTAGGATATGGTTAATGTTCACAAGCAGCTGGGAGGGGCCACAGCCGGGATAAACAACTGAACCAGCCAATGGGATATTTGATACCATACTGATGTCATGCCCTCTATATAAAGGAAGGGGCTGGCCTAGGGAGGGGGCTTGTGATTTCAACAAGTGGCTTGTGGCTTCAGATAGGGCCAGAGTAGGGA
>NW_008632929.1:0-1716 GCF_000691845.1 Merops nubicus | reverse complement strand
GTGTGTCTCAGGTAGTGGTAGAGCCTCGTGGTTTATATCATTTGCTTTATATATTATTTCATTAGTAATATTGTTATTACTGTTGTTTCTCCTCTCTCTGTTCTTCTATTAAACTGTCCTTGTCTCAAACCACGGGGTTTTGCCTTTGTCTCCCAATTCTCCTTCTTATCTCACCCGTAGAGAGGGGGGTGGGGGGAGCAGCAGGCAGCAGCTGTGTGATGTTTAGCTGCCGGCTGAAGTGAAACTGCACTTGTGAACTTCAATATAACAGCCCCAACATCTGTGTGTCTCTACCAAAGCCTCCTGAAGTTTAGAGAGATATGGCTGTATATAGGGTTGTTTCTGAGAAAAATGGCTCCAAGCATTCAGACAGAACTGGAACAGAACTGACAAGTTCTTTCCACAACCCCAGTTTACTGAGAAACATAGGAAACATACAAGGATATAGTCACACCTGGTATAAAACCAGGATATAGTCAGTTGTCAGTCCAGGCTCAGAACTAATAAAACTAACATTGAACCTGTGGTGATATTAATGCTCTGCATCACATCCTAGAGGGCTACCACTTCTGAAAACATAGTATGAAACTTCTGCACAGAAATGGTCCAAGTATTTAAGGTAATAACTTAGTTCATGCTTTGAGCTGTTCTGCTTATGGATGAGGCTTGCTTCTGGAGACAGTACAGTTCACAACACCTGAGCTACTGAGGCTGTCAGTTCTAAAATGGTTGAGAGTTAAATATGATTAAAGAAATGGAGAGCTGTCTGGGATACCTGAAGTGAGCATACCGGAGAAGAAAGTAGGAGGGGTTATGGGAAAATACTTTACACACTTTAACTGATTCTTTTTCCCCCATGAGACAGTGTTTTGTGGAGGTAGATGAAATCTACCTCCACAGTTTACATATATTCAGTATTGATTTAAGCTCTGTAGGATAAATTCTGACCCCAGCTACATATCCATGAGAAAAGTAACTTCCAATATTGCTTTCAAGTAGAAATTTAAATTGACCAGTTTATCAATGCTGCACAACAAAACGTGTTACAGTTGTGCTGGCTCTGCAAGACAAATAAGATGAACATGGGAACAACTATTCACAATCAGTCATTGCTCTACAAAGTTTATTTACATGTACATAAAAATGACTAAATATGTAAGTATTAGTATTTCGAGACATTATTAATTTTATATATAAATAAAGACTATACGGAATATAAACACCCAATTTCCTTCTGAATTCTGTCAAACATTTATGGAATAACACGTTTAGCATTTATCGTATAAGAATGATTTCATAATTTTTTTTTTATTTCTCATAATTTAACAGAATGCTCCTTTCCTTATGAGATACGCAAATAAAATTTCTCTTCTTCTATAACAATCACTATTTCATCTTTTTTTAAGTTCAATTTTATGCAACCAAAAGAATACGGAAATATATATTTGTTGTATAAATCTATTCAGTGTATGTCACAAATCTTTCATTCTCTTGATAATTTTGTCTCATTTTAACTCAGTTCAGTTCTATAGTATCCTTTGAGAAATATTATCATTTATTTTTAAACTAGATGTCATCAATTAATTGTTTAGAATGATGACAAGATCTCTTGAGTGGATATAGTGAACCTAGAATCCCCTAATGCATAAAATTAATGTGAAATTTTTCTTGCTCTACTTTGCATTTAGAATTTCAACAGCCACTGTGGCTAATAGG